>NW_018408916.1:747235-781132 GCF_002113885.1 Mizuhopecten yessoensis
CAATGACAGGTCGTGTTCAATGGAAACCCCCCCCCCCCAAACTTAAAACAAAACACAAACCACAATGTCGATTGAAAGAGTTACGTGACACTATCTGAATAAAACGTACAACATTTCGTTCGTCAAGAACTACATGTAACGTTTGCTGTCAAAAGTCTTGAAATCAATGACCGCTGATAGGAATTGATCGATTTTATGCCACATATGAATTGATTCCCGCCCCGATGTGTAAACATTTAACCTAGCATTGTCTGCACGCGAGTCATTTGCTTCGTCCATTTGTCACTTCGTGCAAAATTGATGACACCGGAAGTTCATAATGAAAATAAAATAAATGACTTTACTTCTCTTTGCGGAAGTTCGTTGACGTTGTTGGTTTGCTGTGATGATGGTCGCCGTTCTGTCCCTTATCTCTGTCGTCAGCGATTTGATTCTTTAACTGGCCCTGCTCTGAATCTCAAACTTTGATTGGTTTCATGTCATGTGAAAATCGACCCACACTTAACATCACAGTACGTACTGTTTACGATTGTTCAAGATTGATGAGTTCAGTAGCAATGTCTTAATTGTTGATTGACGTAGTGTCACCGCCTTGAAGTGTTGTCATACTTTTGTAAAGGCCACAGAAGGTGATATCGGACTGTGTGATGTTGTTCACACTCCGGACATCCGGGTTCTGTCAACGGAACACGTGGGTAGCAGATGTTTAATGTTTTAGCTTGTTCGATTTTCAATCGATCAATTTCTATTTTCAAACTGATTCTCTTTCTGATGTTCCTTGACAAAAACTATTTAATGAGAAAATAACGAAAAGTGTCAGGGATTTCATTTTTTTCCCCCTTTCGCGCAAACATTTAAAAAGAAATGCATTACAGAAAACACATTCCAGTCTCAATTGTATTTTAATTTTGATGACATTTGAAGATACATATCTCAAATGTTCTATACTCTTTCATGTCTTCTCCAAAACAATCTTGATGAAAAGGATTCCAACATCAAAAATAGCTTCTTCTTTTTTAATGCAGATCAGAAGAAAACAGGGATCAGCCAGGTCATACACTGTAGTATTAGAATAACATCTTGAAGGGGACACACGGGATATTTTAAGGATCTCATTACCATTCCGTGAAACTATTACTATGCTTTGGAAACAGATATTTTTCCCGGCAAGACCATGGCTATCCTAAAAGTTATCTGAAAAGAAAACCGGATAATAGCGTTGAAAGCAACATAGAAATATTCAAAAACAGTGTTCTAAGTATAAACCTAAGCTTTGAGAGTTCAGGATTCGAACCGTAGACCTCAAATTGTTGTACTATCTCTCTAACTAACGGAGCCACCTGATAAATGGAAGTATTCTTTCCCTATTGTGCTACAATTACATTTTGTATATCCAAAAAGAAACAAGAAAAAGGTTACAAATATATACGAAAAACCACGGTAGAGGTATCTTGTTTTGTATCCACAGTGCAACAGGGTTCCGTAAATCACTTAAATCTTATAAATTGAAACAGAAATTGATTAACAAAACAAGCGTTTTCATTCTTATTAGCGGACACGTGACCAAATATATATATATTAGTAGGTAGTAATAAGGCAAATAATTAACTTTTAAAACAAGAAAAGAAAAAATGAAAATAAGTATGCATATTTAAAATGTTGCAATACAGGCGACAAAACGACTTGTTTGCTTCCGCGATGTCAGAGAGCACAAACTCACCTGACTCTGAAGGACATACACCGGTCGCTTTAAAGTATCACATACAGCGATAGACAGCAGCCCTGACTGATAGGAAGGTGGAGTGGGGGCAATCTGGTCTTATACTCAGCATTTCAAAATTTGAATTTCATAGACAAAATGTGCCAAGAGTATGCACTGTAATTGTAAGGCAGACTGGCTACCTGCTACTTAATTTGTGTAAACATGTTTCTAGCTGTGTTCCAGCTACTTTATATCTCTTAGTTTGAATCTTTGGATGGGACAAAATACCAAAATTTTGAACAATTATGAAACAAGTTATTTCAACTTATATTAATCACTCTTGTTGGCCCGGATGTTAGCCCGCGAGGGGTCTTATTGTGGGAGGAAACCGGAGTACCCGGAGAAAACCCACGTGAACGGGTACTCCGGTTTCCTCCCACAATAAGAACCCCTAGTTGTCCTGCTAAACAATCACTAACCCGGTCGTCCCACTACTCAACCATCACGTATCCAGTTGCCCCAACACCTAGCAACCACTAATCAGAAAGTTCCGCTATCCAGCCGCGCTGGTCCGGTTGTCACACTTCCCCAGTCTCCCTTTTCCAGTTGTCCCATTAACAAGCCACCACTTGCTCTGCTTTCCATTCTAATCATCCACCACCAATACGGTTGTCCTACTAAACAACCACCACATAACCCGTTGTCCCGCTACCTAGCTAGTGTATCAGGGAACAGATATGCCTTAATCAAAAAGAAAATTATTGGTGGGTAAATGTGGTTTGGCCACGTAGGTACCACTGTAAGATCGAACCGACAACCACTGGTAAGTGTATAACCCGGATGCCTTTTTTGCAAGCGTGTTGTTTAGATACAGAGAAGATATAAAATCACACTTACCTATATATATTTACCTCTACGCAGTATGTTATCTGGCTTCCTTGCCATTATCGAGAATTTGTTTTAATCGCCATTACTGCAGTAGCGGTACCAGTGATAATTCAATCACAACAGTTACGACCGAAGCTCGCGCCGCGGCATTATAACAGGCAGCGAGAAAATGTTACTCAGCACCGTCG
Source organism: Mizuhopecten yessoensis (assembly GCF_002113885.1). NCBI lineage: Eukaryota > Metazoa > Mollusca > Bivalvia > Pectinida > Pectinidae > Mizuhopecten > Mizuhopecten yessoensis. The sequence goes on from NW_018408916.1 coordinate 750,014, forward strand.
TTTTCTTAAGGGCACTTTGGTGCTGGCCATGTCGGTACATCTGACAAAAAAATACCTATGGGGCTAGTAAATGCTACTGTTCAAACGATACCGCATGTTCGTAAATGTACAATTTGTAAGGAGTATTATAGGAGTAAATCACCGGTCAGTCAACGGGCGTGACGTGGTTAACTCGTACCTCAGTCAAGCAGGATGTGACGTAGATAGCATATGTTGTGCGCATACGGTAAGGGGAAACATAAATAGGAATTGAATCCGGATTTTTTGACAGCGTTAATGTAAATATGATGAACGGGGGTTGAAGGGGATCTAATAACCATGTGATGATGATCGACATATGTCTACTTTCTGTTTGCATGCCTTGTTCTTTTGTTCGTGGAGAATATTTATGAAATTACATGTAATACATTTCCCCTTGTTCTGTTTCTGGGAAACATCGCAATCCAATATGAGATGTCGAAACAGCAGAATACCAGTACAGACTATCTAATTTCAATTTTGATATAGCTGACAATAGAACGTGCTATTATTGTGAAAATTATGTAGTCGACTCGTTTAAACATATTACTTTCATATATTTTGAAATAACAAAAGTACACAATTAAGACAAACTTAATGAACAATGATAAACATTTAAAACGGATCACTCGAGTACTCGCAAATGAAAAAAAGTATGCCTCCTAGGGTCCGGCGTAACTTCGAAGGGCTAGGGCTTCATGTTAAACATGGATGTAACCGATTTGCGTTCATACCGGCATGAAAATCAAAAACGACGTTTAATCCATATAGTTACATTTTTACTATAGAACAATTGTTTAATTTTATTTATTTGTTCTTAAATAATTAATTTATTAACTGCGTTTTGTATATGCGTCGTCCTTTAAACGACATTGGCGGAACAGCCATATTTAAATAAAATTGGCGCCAATATTTAACCGTAGTCATTCGTGTGTTTGACGCAGGGGCATTCTCCATGTTATCCGAAGCGAAGCGACAAGACTCTCATTGAACAAGGTGAATCCATGACGTCATAAGTAAATCACGTATTACGTCACGAGATTTTTTGCTTTCATACTCAAATGAAATGCATTTCCGCTGGCAATGTTCATATTCCGTCTTTTCGTATTGCAGAGTTATCTGCTCTTGTGAGCATGTATGAATTGTTACGTGATTAGTTTGTGTGAGAAAGTTACGTCGTTTTCTCAAAAATTTATGACGTTACTCCCACAAACAAATGACGTAACAATCAATACCTGCTCACAAGAGCAGATAACTCTGCAATACGAAGAGACGTTCACAGTACACAGAGATATTTTTGGGTTTTTTGTTGCTTTTTATATATGGCCCTGTTTATATTTTGTTATAGAGTTCTGGTAAACAACCATTTATAGATGTTCATATCTAGACCAATTTGATACCTTCACGACAATGGCGATCTAATCATTACTCGTGACAAGAACGCCAAAACTCATACTACATATGTAATTTATCTGTACATGATTATCAACAGAAAAAACAATATTGCTAATCAGATTTTAGCGGATACTGGTAGAAATGATTTATGGGTGTGCGTCAAGGTTAGGCCAACGGTCCCTTTCCGATTTTGCTAAAACTCGTATCTTATTTTAAGAAATGTTGGATATTTACCAAGCAGAAAAGTCTGCCTCCTGGCGAATTAAAATGATAAATGCCAGGAACACATTTAGGAATAGGTCAAGGAGATGACGAATCAGCTATGATACCTCAAATATAAATATACGACTAGATGTAAATGAAAAAAAAATGTAAAAGAATAACAGATTTTGATAAAAACAAAAATGAAAAACAGCATGAAAAATGTACAATAATACCAGTTTATACCTGTGAATTTTAGCAAGTTTGGTGTCTAAAGAAATATGCTGGACGTTAGCATAAATCGAAAGAGTTCATTTGTATGACAGGGATAAAACAAGGTTGAAGCACATCTCCACTCTTTCTTGACATATATATCTATAATTTACATCAAACGATATCTTTTAAAAATAAATTACATCTTTTACATACGTTTTTGTATATTTGAATTTCATCACTATTAACGTAAAACAAAGTGTCAACACGCGTTGTTCACGTTATACCCCTCCTCTAAGACGGGATCTATATATTACATTGATTGAAGACTTCCATCGAATTGACAACTATCATTAAGTTTTCATGAAAGAGATATAAGATATTAAATTGAAAGTTTGATATAGATCACATTCCAGTCCCGCAAGATACGAAGTAGATGTTGACCACGTGTCATTCAAAATGACTTTATAAGAAAATGAAGTATGTTACAAACTGAAATAGCATCCAAAAGACTATTCGGGCTGCTTTAAAACTAATCAGATGACGAACACCCATACTGTAATGTAATCTGCGATCATTGAGTCAACACAAAAACAAAGATCGAAAGATACAATCGAGTAACCGCAAACGAAAGAATATAAATACTTCTAACCATGAATTTGATTATTTTGTGAAATGATTTACAGAAAATAGTAACGTGTGCCTAAATATAAAAATATGCAATACGTAGGAAATGGCTAGGTAGTAAAACAGTCACTGGGAACGCAATAACTGATATCAACGATACCATTTTTATGGTATAGCTGTAATATACTACCCACATAAACAACAACGATAAACCCTGCACATCCGAAGTGATTTAAAGGACAATCTATTGGGATTGATTTTAAAAGTTCACACTTGAGATACCTTCATTTTGTCATTCTAGGGTTTCTATAGCCAAATATAGTAAAGCAACTTGCCTACCTTTTAGCTTCCCGATTCCTAGACTCTAACATTCAATACTTTCTTTGTCATTAACCTTTAACTATATCTTCTGCTCAAAGCAATTAAATAATGCTTCTATATCAACTTGCTGAGAAAATATGCATACACCAGAATAGAGCACAATAAAAAAAATGGCTTGATTTAATCATTACAAACTTATATAAATTCATGCTTGTGATCATTACAAAAACCTCCTTTCCGGACTTGGTATATGTTCATTTTAAACGCTTAAATTTGTATAATGCTCGTAAGAGAGATATTTACAAGCGACCAATGATCTTGGGATCAATTAAGAAAGAAAAAAAAATAGATTTTTAAGGTTCCGTCAGAGGAGAAAAGACATTTAATGTATATCTGCAACGCAATAAAACATTTAAAGACACGTATTAGATAAAAGGTCAGAACAAATTCTGACACCGCCGCGAGGATTCTAGCGGAGCGCTAAGTTCTGCAGAAACAGATCAGTGTATGTGGTGATGTGCCATAAATATTTTGCGTTCCGTTATTTTTCTCATTTGGTTATATGTAAATTTCTTTTTTATTCAATATTTGTCCATATTATTGAGATATCAATTTTTGTTCTCGGCATTAAGTTACTTTTGACGTCATTCTCATAAAAAATGTAATATTTCGCCGTAAAAAATGTTTTGGCCAGTCGAATTATCATATTAGAAATTAATAAAAACCCGAGATATTTTTAACATTGCTAAGAGGAGCGATAAATAATTTTCTTTTTGGGTGTCGAAATTCATCAACATGAGACAAAAAATAACTCCAGGAAAGTTTATTGAAAAAAATAAAGACCAAAATGGAAATTATCATAGAACCTAATGGGAAAATAACATGACGTGATAGACTTTTGGCACGTTACTAAATATTGCCTGATTACGACGTCAGAATGGTATTAATTACATACCATATATTGCACTCAGGATGACTCTAAGTTCCTCCTATGTGGTCTAGATTAGTTCCATTATATTTAGTTCGAATGACGTATAACAAATTGTACCAAGATACCTCTGACCGGAGCACCGCGATAATGTTATCAAAATTACAAAACTATAATTTATTTGTACTCAACATCTTGTTTCTCTGACAAACATGACATCTGAATGAAAAAGAAAATTTATTTTATGAAAGGTTCTATTACACATTTATGCTATATCCTTACAAAAAGGAACATTTTTGTTTTCATACTTTCAATTTTCCCTATGACCTGACATCATTTATTTAGTTTTGTTTTAAGGGGTTACCCCCTCCCCCAAAAAGAGCTAAAAAGTATTCTTACAGAAGGTCCATTCTTGAGAAATAGACGTTCCACGACAAGTACCTGTTGTTATTCAGTTTTATCGTTAACCAATTTTAATGACTTGTTTTTTTTTAAAGTGTAAAAAATACATGTTCTATCGTAAATCTCGATCATTCAATCAATAAATGATGACGTAATAGAGTTATTTTCAGTTGTCATTTTAAAGCAAAGTTTCCCCATGAGTAATATTTGTCATAGTAAAGAGGTAGGCAATGCACTTAGACCGAATCGGATTAGTGATAAGTACATTTCTATATCTTTAAAGAAATTATTATTATGTAATTTCACTATGAACTGCTCCAGCTTCCGTTGAATCCCGACTGGACTTCCGGTTCGGGTTAACTTTACGTTACCTCTAATATGGGCGTATGTCTCACTAATGCACACTGGTCAAATAGCGTGTTAAGGAAGGATGACCAGTCAGAAAATATCGCTGACCACACCAAAAACAAGTCAACAGGGCTGTAACATTAACGATTACGATGGTCTATGCTGTGCCGCGTTGACAGCGACCAAACAAATCCACAACTACGACTAAATATCAACGTAAAAATCTCTATCGACCTACGGTGTTAGAAAGTCATAACATATATAATATAAATCTATTTCTATCAACCGAATGGCAATAAAAGGTGCTATATGCGGAGTTAGACCAGAAGAGGAATGGCGTGTGTATTTGTTTCAAAGAAGCTTTTTTAGGAAAACGTCATTTGAGATGATAAACTTTGCAAGAATTCAAAATCGTTAATTGTTTATTCAAATTTAAGTCTCTCACTTGCCATTTTTCTAGATCATTACATGTAGTTCAACGCTTGGCTTCGGTACCGTTATTTTAGATTGCGTTTAATGTATGTTTGTGTATAAATTCGTATTCAATTTCGATTGTGAAATCAAGTACAGTTACCTGTTCATGTTAACATGCATTAAAAGACTTACCGCGGAAATTCCAAAACGTTGTCTTGTTACGCAGGTAGTTCCTCATTACAGGTTTAGATCACGATGAAATGACTACAATAGGGAGCATTACCTGTGCTCTCTCAACAAAATGAGTCTCTTAACGGGAGAGGTTGTATAAAAGGTTTTTATTTTTAAATGTCCTTTGACATACACGTTCATAGAAACGTAAATTACAATCTGCCCCTTAATAAATAATGAAAAATTGTCGCCAAATTGGTTATGCGCGAAATATAAGTGAAATAAATTGAATATTTCTCTTTTCTATTTGTGTAAACATATGTATAAATCAGTGGATGGGAACGTATTATACGCTCATTATGTATCTCCAATTCTGTTCAATCTTATGTTTCCCTCAATAAAACAATTTTAGTAGAAACCGTTGAAACTGGTTCGCGGGTATGACATAAACATAATATAAATATATAATTTCTTGTATGGCAACGCGTTAAAATCGCTGTTAAACTGATATATTCTTATCAAGGCTGGTGTCGTCTCTGTTATTGTATAATGTCAAAAAAAGAAGTAATAGACACAGTTTCATCTCCCGGGGTGGGCAGTCTAACGGCCAAGGGTCCACAACTCGATCACCACGTGCACGCTCCATACTCTGAGCGTATAGCCTCTCCCAACATGTCACTACCAGATTTTATAAGCGTACTTCATGCCAAGGTGTTCATTCTCCCGATAATTTTCGTAATTCGTAATTCTTTATTGATCGTAAACTAATACAGTTCATAGATACAACATTTACATTACATTTGATTACAACAATAATGTCCAGGGTTATTCCATTAATACATCATTTATTTATCTACCAAGTGAATTGCTCGTAATATTTTTGCGTGATCGACAAATTTTCCTAAATTGAACATTTCTTTTGTATCTTCAGATGATAGAAATATAACTAATATTTGATTCTCAAATCGTTATACAAGGGACATTTTAAAATGAAATGATATTCGTCCTCGATGTCATTATGACACACATGGCAAGTTCGAAGCTGGCGTGGAACATTTCTGTGTCTGCACGATTTAAACCAAGTAAAACCCGAGGCTTGCCGAGGGGATTTCCCCATCTTGAAAATCCCGAGGATTGCATTTTGGCTATTTTACGGCTCAGTGCGTGGTATTTTCATCTTTATTGGGGTGTGCAAGATCAACAATTTGTGTATTCCCTTTCTTGCCCTGAATAGTTAGCTCATATTGGCAAACGAAGAAAATTAAGAATCATATCTAGAGTCCCCGCAACTAGTCCAAGCACAGGGGCATGGATCGCTTTACTAGTAATATTAAAAAAAGGGTCTCCTATACCAAAAAATACGGCGGGGATATAACGACAGACTGAAATCCGTTACCCCCTTTTCTCTTTCAGCTCGTGTCAATAACAAATCAAGTATGTGTCGTTCTATGAAGTGAAGCGCCTTTGAGTTTATATATTTATATCAGACAGGGCGCTATACAATATTTATAATTATAATAAGAATATGCCTAATATCATTTTAAAGGAAAATTAAACTAGGCAATGATTTGTTCATCTGCTTACCGTACTTTCTGTGTATCCTGTTAAAATTAAAGATACCTTTTTATTGAAACTTTGGAGAGTTAATTGTAACTCAGCATATCCTTATAAGAAACTAACATTTCACTGACAGATAAAAACACTACTTGTAAAGTCAATGTATTTCCTGTTCTGCGTGTTGACCCAAACGTAATCGTACATACTGAAATCACGCACGCAAAACGGCGTCTCTTATATATCTGACATTTAAATCAGTACGTAAATATAATTGGCTAATCGCTGCGATCTGTAATTTGTTAAATCAAGTAAAAGTTTTACATCAGCATGCCGTTAAATGAATTCTAGTAACGCCCACATTGACTCGAGGGAAGGGCGTTAGTACATCGTTAATGCCGGATATGTTCAATTGCAGCCCAGAGCCCATGTGATTGACAACATCGCGAATTAGTTTTGGTGCTGATATAATGTACTTGATACTATCACAAAATATCAAAAGGTCAAATATCAGGCCTTTTTCAGCATAACATAAATCATGGTCTTAATTTGGAAATCCAATTAACAAAATGGTGAATCTTTCCCGTAACGTATTAGTCTAAAAACTTCCCACAGGAGGTGATATCTTTGGACAAATATTTTTTAGGTCAGTATTCTACGAACCAAATATACTTTCATTCCTGCTGGTCAGGAATTGTGAAAAACAATATACATAGTGTTAACCACTGTTGAGCCCCCTGCATAATTTGTGGTTATTGCTTTTTTGACTTCTACTTGGGAACACAAAAGCGACGGAGGCACCACCGGAAAAGAAAAAGTAAATAGGAAAGAAAAAAAGAGGACAGGGAAGAAAGGGAACAAAAAATATCCTAAGTGTTGCAACAATGGGCGCAGCAGATCCGATTTGGTCTGTTCCGTGTTCTCTACTGCAAGGGGAGATTCGTCGCATCTTACAATCATGCCGTGGGGTACTGCAGGCCTTGTCATTGATCCCCTTAACCTGCAGCGGATAACGAAGAAGGAAGCACATATTTCAAAAGTAATATGCCATGTCGATATAGTGAGCTAGACAAAGTTTACCTATTTTACTGCACCAAGACCTTTTTGTTAATTTGGAGTTCAAGGGTTAAAGGAAAGTGCCTTTAAATCGCTTTATAATGTTTCAAATTTTCAACTTTGTTGTGGTGTTCTTGTGTTTTAAGACACATTGTTTTTATATGTGTTATATATGTATCCTGTAAATCTCTGGAGAGTCTCAATACTTTCTCAATAACACCAATACACTTACCGGCATCTTAAAACCATATTAACAAAATAAATATGTAATTTTACCCATTTCATTTAAGTCATGTATAGATCCAAGGGCATTTACCGGTTTATCTCTCATTCCACTTTCCCAGAGCTTAAACTATAGTTTATTATGATAAACACTGTCAGTGTCTTACATTGTATTGTATTATCCACAAATGAAGAATAAAGCATCATATACCGTTCCAGTGTATTGGTAAATGAACTATATATTGCAAAAAATATATATACCTTTTGCCAATACGAGGTAGATATCTTTATAGATGACCGTTTAGAACACACTAGGTTGGCTTGTATTTAAATAATATTGTTTTTGATAATGAATAAGCAAATTAGCTTTATTATTGATTTGAACAATGCCCTCGTCATCATTGACTTAGTTTTCTTCAAACTATTTATGAAAAGTATCAAAACAACATACGATATGAGAAACAATATTGTTAGTATTAACTAATGTGTGCAAAAAGGTCAAACAGTTTCTTACACTCAACGAAATATACATCCAGTATCAAGTCTGATGATTTGTCCCTAGGAGACATCAGGTCTCAAATCCACACTTAGTTCTGGAAACACATAATCAGCGTTTCCACCACGCATACTTTATTTCCTTTTCTAGTCATCCAGTAATATAACAAGGCCTTTAAATCATTCAAAAGGAAATCATTCGACGATTGGAAAACCCCCAGAAACGTAAGTATTATTATGGTTTTAATAAGTCCAAATATGACTTTCCTTTTGAACGTTTGAACGTGGCCGCAGATACTTCTTTGAAAAGTCTTAAACAATGCAAGGCCTTTCTCATAGGTCAGTTTCCCATCTCTGCTTAAAATAGTGAATATAATCAAGCATCTTACATACACTATGCATGAAGCGCTTTGTGTTAAATTTTCAACGTAGGTGTGTCTAATTTTCAACGTTATCTAATTCTGTCATATGTGACCTAGTACAGGAATAATCGATACTAACTGGACTAATGACCTAGCGGGTATGACATCAAACTATATCACTCGGAGTCATTGAAATCTAATAAACCATGGGACAACCCATAGGAGTGATATTCAAAGCTGTGTGCGATAATGACTACCTATGTGTACTATTCCTACAAACAAATGTGAGAAAAATGACGTCTGGGCCACTTTTATGTAGACCTAAATAGATATTTCCATCGATTTGGATCTAGATTAATATAGGACAGTGTCAAAATCGGATGATACTGGTGAAATGTGAGTAGCTCTTGTTTTGGATTTAACAACACGTAGCGTCATTAAATAGACAAAACAAAAATACCGTGAAAAAAATTTGATAGATAATAATAAAAAAAAAACACCAGCGTACCAGCTTTGTGTAACTCAAAATAGATCTTTTATGTTATTTGATTGAATTTAGAATATGTTGAGTACAATAGGATATTGATTGTCAAATATGAGGAACTACGAAAAAACCGGAAAAAATATGCAGCTACAGGATGTCTAAAAAAGGGCTATCCTTCAGCTTTACAACGCAAATATCTCACTTGGCATTTTCATGAATTGCGTATATCTTAACGGTTACATACAAACGAAATCAAACGTTTAAGTAAACATATTGAATGACGCAAAAACAAATCAGTCGAGAATAACTAATGTACAGAGAGTTTCAATAATTACTTTCTTGATATAAGCACATTCATATGGAATGTATTTATTTCAGCAAGGCATTTAAGTTCTAATGGACATTTTGTAGGAATTTATGAGTAGAATACTGATTTTCTTTATCTTCCTCGTATAATATCATATATGTCCTTCAATAATATATTTCTTGGGATCTGGCTTTCTCGATTTTTTATACGTCCTGCAATACATTTGCCTAAACTTTTATTTTTTATTTGTATTGACTTTGCTACATACCTGTAAATGTAAGCTTGTTGATGCCTGATAGCCGTAACGCAAGTGTACATATGTTTTACAATTGGACCGTATTTTCGAAAACTATTTTGTTTTAAAGCCAAGTGCATGCCTTTAAAAAATGGACTAACTGTCTATTTCTCGACTTGCCGCATGTGTTGTTCAGCAGCTACTAATTTTCCACCACAGAATCCTATTTTACTCTGCCATATTCTAATTTAGTTCAAATTAAACGAAAAATTCATGTATTGCTTCATAAAACTGGTTAAATGTCATTTTATTCACATAGTTTCGTAGGAATGGTACGTATTTTCCTTAGTGTCGCATGCTAGCGATTACTCATATTTCACCAGCTCTTTACGATTGTGCTACGCCCTAGTTAACGCTAGGTTTATTACAAGTAGATTATCGTGACTGCTACTAAGTGCAATAGTAACACGGTTTATTATCAAACACACAGGTCTTTATATAATCGGAATAGCTCAGAATAAAACTAAGCACGTTCAACTGAAGTTCGCGTTCAGCGCTTGCTTTTAGTAACTATATGCTTTCTTGCAAACGGAAAGAAATGTGTTAGACTTGTATTACAGATAAATACTTTTAAATAATCTGTCTCATTGTTTTTCAAAAGCGTAAGTCATATGACACAGGTAATTTATCGTTGCAGGATTTTTCGGCCATGTTGAAAAATGCTGAATAACAAGGAAAATTGTTCCAATAAAAATGAAAACTAATTCACTGTTTGATGACCTGGATATAAACATGGTTTATAGGTAAATACAATTAATTAAGGTTTTGTCTCATGGAGAAATAATCGTATGGCATTGACTTGATACTGAAAACATTGAATTTAACATAAGTAACTTCTTTACCAGTTTATTATGAAACAGTATTAAAATATATCGAGCCCCTTTAATTATACATTTGGAAGGTTACAGGCAATTTTAACTTATTTTGTTTCCTCTCTCTCTTTTTACGTAAACCTTGATGCTGATTTTGTGTCTCAATAGTATTTTTATTGCTGTTAGGTACCCTTAAATGTAAGGTTATTTATATCATGTATCCCTAACGCAGTAATTGCCAAATTCTGTTTTTTGTTTCGAAAACTGTTATGATTTAATGCATTTCATTATCAAGTCAAGTGAATTTTGCGTTGGAAAGCCTAATGACTACCTATTTATCGATGACCATGAACCGTTCGTAAGCGGTTATTCACATTTCACAACCATTATCCGATTTTACTAAGCTATATCCTAATTTAGATTAAAGAAGACCTAATTTCATAAATGGAACTACACCAAAACTGGTTCAGACGCCATTTTTCTCTCGTTAATTAGGGCTGGCACGCAGGTTCGCTGTATGCAGGTCAAATGTAGTTTTGAGTTAACGCCATACGTAAAGTAGTTCCATGTTTTATCAGACTTTTGTGACTCCTGGTGATATGGTTTGACGTCATATCCTACAGGTCGTTAGTCCATTCGCGATAACTAGGTTATACATTGTATATGCAAAGTTCATTGAACACTGACCAAGAGAAAATACCTCACCTACTTCAATCGATGACATATCCTACAGGTCGTTAGCCCCGTTGTCATTGATTAGTCCTGAAACATTTTGAAATTGCTACTCATATATATAATAGTATAATTATTAGATTGCGGTAGAAAAATAAACACAAAGTACTTCTTGCAAAGTGCACGTAATGCAGTTGGTCGTTTTAACAAAGACGTAGATCACTGACCAATAGGGTAGGCCTCGTACAATGAAATCGTTCAAAAATGTCCTGGAAAACTTTTCAACGTGTTAATTTGAAAAAATAAGCATTAGTTTCAACTTCACATTTTAAAAACGTAATAATTCTGACGACTCTGTCTCATTTTTTCCTAAGCGTAAGTTGTATGACATAGGTGATTAACCGTTAGTTAGGCTATTTTAAATACTAGAAGGGTTTTGCCAAATCATCAAATGACGAGGACACATGTACATCGTAAAAAATAAGTAAAACACGGTAGAAACGATGACTTTTTGTTCCAAGAGCAAATTGTTATTTTGAGCGTAAGGATATTGTACATTTACCCAGCAAAAGAACTATATATTACAGGCACATTACATTAAACTATATTATCCTTGTTGGGTGTGTGTTGAACTTTGAATTGGATTCAAGGGGTATTTGTCCGTTCCCCGAATTGCAAATACATGTATTCAACCTTTTGAAAGACGCATGAAATGTTCAGGAAAACGGTTTACACCTCCATGGTATAGTTTAAAACAGAGACTATTGAGTACGTTACAATTACATGTACGCTGCAAAGTTGCCATGTTAACCAAGTACTTTTCGTTTCGGATCATTAGACCATGAACCGAAACGAGTAATAATACGAACATGACCAAAAACAAACAAGCAATACGGAAGTCACGTTTGAATTTCGTTTGGTATTTTTGGGCGGTACGTTGGACATTCCAGTTTAAAACCATCACCATCTTTTTTATTTATATTCAAATTACCATCCTCTGAAACTTTTAGGCGGAAATAAATGATTTTTTTTAAATTACCCACATTAATCTTCCCTTCGATCATGCCGCATGGCAGTGCCGTTTGTACAGAAGCAACCTGCCATTAGCCCACTGTCCGGCTAGTGTGTTTCCCTCTCCTTAATAAAAATGTCGCTATCATCAGTGATAGTCGGCGCAAGTAACACGACCAGAGAAAAGTCCGTCTTTCCAGCATTCACAAAAAAATCGACCAGCAATATCATCTCTTATCTTAGTTCCTTTGTGACATCAACGTTCAAAATATTTCCACAATATCAACAAATGCATATGCAACAGGACGGCAACATGCTTTCCGCGCGACAACCGCATTACTCAATTTTCGATTTTAAGGACATGCTTCCGCAGTGTGACGTCATAAACATAAATAATATTGTTATGTTTTAACCATTCCTGTGTGATTGTTACAGTACAGAATATGATAAGTTTGGATTGCATTTGAAAAACAAGATACAGTTACATAACTGTCTCGTTATTTTCTTATAGCTGACTTTACTGACTCGACACATTGTGGCTTAATGAGTGCTTTCAGCGACTTGGAGTCGAGACACCGGTAATTTGCGCTCTTTGCTTTGACAAAGGAAACAGACGTTTTCGAAAGTTCACAAAATAAGTTTTCAATTACTGTTTGTCTTACAAACAAACATAGCATTTATTATCATACCAAACTGAAGAATCTCACCCCGAATACGGCGTAAAATATCAAACAAGACGGACAAAATCAGTATAAGTAACGGTACAGTAAGTTGGGACAAATATACTATGTTATGATTATAAAAAGCAAAACAAAAGAAATTATAAATCAAACCAAACTAAAAATAAATCGATTTGACTCCGATATCCGTTATTATCTGAGAAAACTCATCTTAAAATATCGTGTATACGTATAAATGACGTATATATATAAACCATGTATTTCGCAATTTTGCACAACAGGCAAAATGAAATGTAACATTGTTAATTTTCTAGTTTATGTAGCTTGTTGTACTATTCTAACTTTCGTTATATTCCATATCCCTGCTGTATCAACAGGATTTGTACATATAAAATTCCATTCACTTCACAGACGTTTCAGTTCCTTTATCTTTTGGTACACATAGTTCAAACACTGTAGGGAACTTTTTTTCCCGACGTAACCTTTTCCTTGGCGTTTTTCCTCTATTAGGGTCTGGAATACATATTTTTGACGAATGTTTTTAGACGCGAACTTTGGTTATCAGTTCTCCCTTGTGGTTCCATCTGACGACATTTGACCTTTGATGAATTTTATGGCGTTAGTCGGTATCCCATTCTAATAAATATCCGTGAATTACTTTGTTTTCCCAGGGACACTTAAATGACAAAAATTCATCTAGATTATCTGACATTTATCAACGAAGCAATGTAATGATAGTTAAGCGAGATCACCCGTGCGTACTTACAGGTCTGTTCAAGGTTCCGAGTCAAAAGCAACCCCATCACGTCATGGTGATGAGCGGTGATGATGGCACAGCATTTCGTATCTTCATGTTTTATGACTTGTTCCGTAAAACAGCTCAAAAAGCGTATTATTCATTTTTCACTCAAGGTCTAGATAATTCTGTTTTATTGGTAGGTCCTTGCTAAAGGTTATAAAGTGGTTCTTACTCAAATCGTCTAACTTAGATGGGCTGTCGACCCGAATAAATCATTTTATCGGAAGATATTTAAAACATGTATGTTTAGCTTGTTAGAACTTGGAAAAATTAACGCATATGTATTAACTTATAGTAGTCTGTGACAATATAATCGTATACAAATGTACCTTTGAGAAAATTGAGCGTATTTTTTGTACCACAGGCCCCAATTCGCGGCAGTCTTGACGAAAGCACACTAAGAGTTTTGGGGGCCTTTAGCGATATTAACTTACAGAAAATGTTGGGACAGGACTTCATCTTATTCTTCGTTCTAGAAAGAGGCTAGATGGCGGGGAGGTCTTGCAGAATGTACGTTTGATTAAGTAAAACACTCATGTGGACTTGCCATGCTGACTTTAGAGACGTCTGTTGCCACTAACTTATATTGTGGTCTTTTGAAAAAGACACACATAAATATGATTTTAAATAGTTAATGTGTTCGATCCAACAACCATTTCCAGACAGAAATAAACCAAGATGTTTATGTGTTGTAACTTCAGTAACGACTATTTTATTCGTGATAAGAGGAGAATAAGAGGGGTACTAGTTTTCCTACTTATAAGTACGGTTTCTGTTTTAGCAGGATTCAAATTTACCAACCATCTCTTGGACCATTCATGGATTTCATTGACGTCAGTATTTGGAATGCCGGCACTAATTCTTGGAGAATCGATGATGGTGTACAAGGAAGTGTCATCTGCAAATAACCAAGTGGTAGCATTAATGTCTTCTACAAAATCATTAATAAAAATAAGAAACAAAAGAGGGCCCAATATGGAACCTTGAAGAAGCCCAGCTTTAACGTTAGACCAATTTGAACTTTTACCATTAAAAACAACTCGCTGTTTGCGATTACAAAGATAATTTTCAAACCAAATTAGTAGTGAACCCCGAATGCTAAAACAAGATAGTTTACGAAGAAGACCTTTATGCCAAACACAGTCGAAAGCTTTGCTTATATCACTTTACCGTTATCTACGGGCAGAGTATACATCATGGATGATCGCAAGAAGCTGAGTGGATCGCCATGTCGAAATCATGACTGGTTAGAGGATAAAAGGAAGTGGTCATGTAGGAATTTTATAGATATACTTATAGACGCACTTTTCTATTAATTTACCGACTATAGATAGTAGGGATATAGGCCTGTAGTTAGTTCAAACGGACTTATATTCAATTTTTGTACACATGGATGACATTGAAAAAATACACATTTGCAAATTTGTGTAATTACCTGAAACAACAAAATAAGTAAAGATAGAAAGACAATGTATTGTTTAGCAATCATAATTGCAATGATATATATGATCATGTAATATGTTGTACTGGCTTTTTGTGAACCAAAATAAAATAAAAAAATATTCATTACATAAAAAATCTACTAGGGTATAGATTCGTCATTCACCTGATAAAGAGAGCTATGAGTTCACGCCGTTGAGTAGATACCTTACAGTTGAGTAGGCCACGGTGGCCAAGCGGTTAAGGATTCTGACATTCGTCTACCACAAGCCATCCACCACTGGGTCGCGAGTTCGATGCCCTTTTTTTTGTACGTGCATGGGGCAATCGCAAAGTACTGGCCGTAGGCCGGTGTTTTTTTTCAGGGAATTCCGGCTTTCCTCCACAACCAAACCCTGGCACGTCCTTAAATGATCATAGCTGTTAATGGACGTAGTAAAACACAACCAAACCAAACCAAAACCTTACAGTCCTGCAGATGTTTTTTCTATCGTTTAAAAAGTTGTTAACACAGATGCTGGTAGAGATGCTTACATGTAACGGACTTGGTTATTTTCTCCTCTCGCTTAAAATGTATGTCACCGATGCATTAGTTATAATAATAATAATAATAATAATCTTTATTTAGTGTCGTGTACAATTGTCAACAACAAACATAAGCTCTGTAGAGCTTGTATTACGTGCCATCGGAGGGATAACAACTAACCCTATCAGACATCACTCTCGTTTTTTCCGCCACCGCTGGGGATCGAACCGAAATTCTCGGTAGAGCGAGTGGTCTGAAAGCTCCCGCTTGACAGCACAAATGACTGCGCGTTAGCGATCATGGCTAACTTTCACTCTAGAGGTTTTTTCAGCTTGGAAATGTTCCTTTTTATATAGAAGATAGCGCGACCAAAAATGTTGTTTTTCTGAATATTTCACAGGTTTGTCGCCCAAATATTTGACAGTCATTTCCATACTATGCTTTTATAACACCTAGATGTACGTGGCTGATTTGTGCCATTTCGTTGTTTCGTCCTTTCGCCCCGAAAGGACGACAATTAAGGCACCTTAATTCTCGTTGTGTCGTCATTCCGCGAAAAAGACGAAACAACAAAATGGCACAAATCAACCACCGTACAGATGTGAACATTAATAAGGTCAGGGAAGTAGAAAAAGTGTAGTTTTTTTTTTTTTTTTAAATACCTAAACCAAAAGGTAATGGTAGAAGGGAAGTAACTCTTACCAAAAGTACAGAAACAAATAAACCTTTACATAGAGATGGATTTAAAGGGGCAGAAATCGATACATCTGTATATTTTTAAGGTAAATACATTATTAAATCACTCCTTTTAGATCAGAAGATTCTTGTCAAGAGTCATAAATAGATAAATAAGTTATAAATAAGTTGATGATTAAATAAATTAAATAAATAAAATATATCAATACAAATACGATACTAGTCAGTTCTTTAATTCGGTCTAAGAGTTTTATGAAGCAGAACATTATGTTACATTTAAGTCTGTGTATATTTTAGTATGTTTATAATGAAATGGAATGTATTGTTGTGTACAACCACGGAATTAAATTAGACGTTATCTAATATTCCGTGGTACAACACGTGGACTTTAATTTTAAGATCGCCTTGTAAATAGTGTAAAATGTTGATTTTAAGCGTTTCCAGTTTGCATATTATTACATGTAAACAGAGAAATGCCAGTTTTTTAAGGTATAAAAGATGAATAGATATTAATTAACAGTGGCGGATCCAGGGGGAGGGGGTGGGGGGGGGTTGGGCTTCAGGAAACACCCCAAGCCTAAGAAGTTTCTTTAAAAATCATGTATTTTCACCATTTTCCTCAATTTTGCCCCACCTGTAAACCTCCCCAGGAAATTTGGAAAAGTTCTCCTGCTGGAATCATGCTATTGAAATAGGTTGAATATCAAATAAACGTAATTATAAGATTCCATTACGAAAATGATATCATCAGTTTTCAAGAACATGCGCATCCGTCATCTAGCCGTTCCGTTTCCGTTCTCGTTTTTTACTTACTCCCTAACCGGAAGTTGACATTGGCATGGACGCATGAAACGAAAGATGAATATCAGGACAGTACTCGAAGTTCTCTGTGTGTTTGCGTGTCTAGATCTAAGACTTACTGAATGCAAAAAGAAGGAGGACGATGCATTTAATGTCGGTATAAATGATACACCCGATTTTCAGGCATCAAAACCTGTCAGGTAAACAGGAGCACTAGACTGCTAGAAGTAACTGTTCTTACACGTCAGCTGTAATTGATGCCAACGCTGATATTATCACAGGGGTTCTTCCCTAATACAATGTACCTCGCCACAGAAACAAATCATACGGCTGGGGTGTCTTTATACCGTTTTAATGGAATCTTAGTTATGCTAAAAAATGGGAACAGGCAAATATAAATATAGGAGGCACGGTAGAATAGTGGTAGGACGCCGGACTCGTGATTGAAGGGTTGGTGGCGGGTTTGCTGCACGCCACTGTGTTGTATCTTTGAGCAAGATACTTTACTCCATGTGTTCCAGTCTACTTCGCTGTAAATGAATACGTGGCAGTGCTAGAATTGTACAATGCTAGAGCTCTGTGAGCGCCGAAATGGGAGCACCGCCTGTATACTCCTGTTGGCTGGTTGCAAAGGCCCTATATAACCACGAATAATAATTTGTGAACCGCTTGCTTTGAGATGATCTACGAACTAGGTTGACTTGTGATAAAGCGGTATATAAAAACCTCTTATCATTATTATTATTATTATAGAAGTAATTCCTGTTTATGTATTACACAGCCAATCGTTTGCTTTCTGTGATAATGCCATGGGTATGGTACTGCACATTGTATTACATGGTCTGCCTTGATAAAGAGGTGAATGATGCAATACTCTTTTTCAAAGCAGATACCCTTGTGTTTCCATACATGTGTATTTAATAATGAATGACATGTGTTGTGAAGCACAGGGGTTTGTTACAAATGTCTAATACATACATGCTATACTGATATGGTTCACAGCACACCTAAGCATACGCCATGTTCAGATGTGCTGTGATGCATATCAGTATAGCATATATATTTATATATGTGTGTTAGCCATTAATTTATAACGAACCCCTATGATCAGGGCAGGGGTAGAATCATTTTGACTAGAGGTGTCATTGCCCATACTCATGAGTGATTGATATAAGTTACTGTTGAAAAAATTGTTCCATCATTATTCACGATAATTTTGTACATGTAGTTAAGGTTTATAAATTATTTCAGTAACAACTATTAAATTAAATATAATAGTTTAATACATACTTCGCCTTCAACCATGTTATTGTGCCATAATGTATACTGTTATGTTTCATATGGAATTAACTGGGCATGCATGCACCATGACCGTGTCACATATATGGAAGGATGCAGTGAGATAATAGAGTTAAATATTGAAAAGAATACAACTTTCTGATATATATGCAGCTAATGGAACAGGATGTGGAATTCTGTCAACTTGATAGGAAAGCTGATAAGAAATTCATAATTGTTCATAGTGCTGTTCATGCATGATACAGAATAACAATAAATATAAATTTTGTTGAATTTTACACAGTTTTTTTTTTCATGCTATAGATACCTGTTGTACAATGTGAATCCCGGTGAGGGATTTAACCTGAGGAGGGATGTCTACATACGTGTGGCAAATCTTGTCAAACTTCTAAACGATGATGAACCATGGGCACTGGTGTTGCCACCCTGGGGCAGGATCTACCACTGGCAGACAAGGGAGATAAGTCAGATAAAGCTTCCTTGGTCCCTCTTCTTCGACCTTGAAAGCCTAAGGAGACACATACCTGTCCTGGAGTTTGAGGAGTTTTTAGCAGGTACACATTGCATTTAGTCTATAGCTTCAGGAAAGCTTGATATGTATCACTAGGGAATAGTTTTAGGGAATTTTCCTTGCAAAGGGGGTAGAAATTACCCTTTTTGCGAGGAAAATTCCCCATTCCCGGTAGGATTTCCCCATTCATGGTAGGACTTTTCTGTGAAATTTCCCCCCAGGCACGACGTATATATATATACTTCTTCGTAGTTTCAATAGTTGCACTGAGCTGAGATATAAATGGTCCAGACTATGGAGTGGTTTACCTTCTGGAGTGGATATGATAATTTAAATTAGCAATTTGATTATGATTTCACAAACAAATTTGTCTATATATGTATTTACATATACAAATAGTGATATTCAATGCAGAAAACTGATGAATAAATTTCTACCATATCTGTACATTGCACAAAGAAAAGATCTGTTAATCCAGGCTGTATTTCCACAAAGGATTTTAATACCATAATGTTGGCATACACTCTCCTTTTTGTCAATTTGTACTTTCCTGTGTGTTAATCTAAAATATTATCTGTGTTGTTATTAGCTTTTTGTTGACAAAGACCTATTTATGTGTAGACCTAAATTTTAAACTTACCTGTGTGTTAACCCACATTTATCTTTGTGTCAACCTTAAATTACCTGTGTGATGACCTAGACTTACCTGTGTGTTGACCTAGACTTATATTACCTGTGTGTTGACCCAGAGTTTACCTTTGTGATTACCTACACTTACCTTTGTGTTGGTCTAGACTTTTCTGTGTGTCATCAACCCAGATTTACCTGTTTATCTATATGTATATTTCTGTACGCCTATATGCAATATGCATTTGGTAATAAATTGAATTGAATTGACCCAGATTTACCTGTTTATTGACCTAGACTTAATTGTGTGTTGACAGTGAGTGAAAAGCCTATGATAGAGGAGGTTTACTACCTACAAAGATACAAGGAGGGCTGGACCAAATGGGAAGAGAAGATGGACATTCGTGAGTGTCTGGACAAACATGGCTATTCCAAGGTCAGTACCACATGTTAATTATAAGTAATTATCTACTTTCTTGAAAAATAAGCATTCCCCCCCCCCCCAAAAAAAAAATTCCAATCATTAATGTTTTTGGTTTTAAATTCATTCCAAAAATAGGTTTATTTTTAATTGAAAATTTATCTAGTTCAGAAAGTTTGAGTTTTTCCTGTTCAAAAGTATTTTTCAAAACCTAAAATGGTAAAATTTTACCTCAAAAATATGGTTTTACATCAAGATTTTTCCAAAATCAGACTAGAGAAAATTTCTGACAATATCCTTGAAAACAACACTGACATTTTGGTTAATTTTCACATTTCTTATTCTTTGATTGGTTTGGACTGATTCATGTTGATTCTTTTTAGCAAATTAGTTAATACTGTCTCTTTAAAGGGCAAATAAATGTTAACAACCTAAGAAGTAAAATTAGGAAAAGTCAAATTTGAATCAGGTTTCATTGTTCTTGCTAAAAACTGTTTGAAAATATAATTCTGTTTACACATTGTAAAATACAATTCTGTTTACATATTATAAAATATATTTCTTTTAACATATTATAGAATATAATTCTGTTTACATATAATGACTTGGACTTACCATGTAATAAATTACAAACACCTAGTACATAGACTGAGTATGGATTTATGCCAAATGGCCTAGATGATTCATTTGATTGAAGCCTCGTCAGCTAACACTTCAAAAATCTCCTTGTCAGGGTAAAGACAGTCGCTGGCATCACTGGTTCTTCGGGTACGGAGATGACGTCTACGCCAACAAGTTTGAATGCATGTCATACATGGGACATGCAGGCTTTATCAAACCTTTTCTTATGCACAATTCATCAGCCAGGTAAGTTTCATAATCACTTTTTCAATAGAATACCAGTAAGCCAATGTATGGAAATAATTTAACCAGTTATTTTATTGCTCTTGTATCCAAAATTTAAAGTAGACAATGGAAATTAGATATATATGTAGTCTTAGTTTATGAGATTTTAACATGATGAATATCTGCAACCTTGGTGTCCTCCATGTACATCACATTTCACCACCCGTGTCTATAGTATTTTACCACCAGGTGTCATCTATTTATCCAGTATTATGAGAAGTCCTTTTTTATTTTTATACAACCAATAACATTTTCTATGTGACGTCTCGATGACTAGTACGATATGTACACTGTCACCTTCATCAGACAAATGACCAGTGAAGCGTATGCACACAAATGTGTAAAATGTGTACGAGATGTACGACTTCTCATAATCCATACTTACCAACCTGAAGAAAATGTTTAAGGATATTTAACCAGTAGTTTACTACCAAGTGTCAGCCTGGTATATAAAATATAGTAATTAATCGCCAGGTGTCACCATTGTATGCAGTAGTTTACCACCAGGTGTCACCCTTGTATACAGTAGTTACCACCAAGTGTCACCATTGTATGCAGTAGTTTACCACCAGGTGTCACCCTTGCATACAGTAGTTACCACCAGGTGTCACCATTGTATGCAGTAGTTTACCACCAGGTGTCACCCTTGTATACAGTAGTTACCACCAGGTGTCACCCTTGTATCCTGTAGCTTATCACCAGGCGTCACCATTGTATGCAGTAGTTATCTAAAGGTGTCATCCTTGTATACAATAGTTTACCACCAGGTGTCACCATTGTATGCAGTAGGTTACCACCAGGTATCACCCTTGTATCCTGTAGCTTACCACCAGGCGTCACCATTGTATGCAGTAGTTATCTAAAGGTGTCATCCTTGTATACAATAGTTTACCACCAGGTGTCACCCTTGTATACAGTAGGTTACCACCAGGTGTCACCATTGTATCCTGTAGCTTACCACCAGACGTCACCATTGTATACTGTAGCTTACCACCAGGTGTCACCCTTGTATACAGTAGTTACCACCAGGTGTCACCATTGTATACTGTAGCTTACCACCAGGTGTCACCATTGTATATAGTAGTTACCACCAGGTGTCACCCTTGTATACAGTAGTTTGCCACCAAATATCACCCTTGTATACAGTAGTTACCACCAGGTGTCACCATTGTATACAGTAGGTTACCACCAGGTGTCACCATTGTATACAATAGTTACCACCAGATGTCACCCTTGTATACAGTAGTTACCACCAGGTGTCAATATTGTATACTGCAACTTACCACCAGGTGTCACCATTGTATATAGTAGTTACCACCAGGTGTCACCCTTGTATACAGTAGTTTACCACCAGGTGTCACCATTGTATACTGTAGCTTACCCCCAGGTGTCACCATTGTATATAGTAGTTACCACCAGATGTCACCCTTGTATACAATAGTTTACAACCAGATGTCACCCTTGTATACAATAGTTTACCACTAGGTGTCACCCTTGTATACAATAGTTTACCACCAGGTGTCACCCTTGTATACAGTAGTTTACCACCAGGTGTCACCCTTGTATACAATAGTTTACCACCAAATGTCACCCTTGTATACAATAGTTTACCGGCAGATGTCACCCTTGTATACAATAGTTTACCACCAGGTGTCACCCTTGTATACAGTAGGTTGCCACCAGGTGTCACCCTTGTAAACAAGAGTTTACCACCAGGTGTCACCCATGTATACAATAGTTTACCGGCAGATGCCACCCTTGTATACAATAGTTTGGCGGCAGATGTCACCCTTGTATTCAATAATTTACCACTAGGTTTCACCCTTGTATACAATAGTTTAACGGCAGATGTCACCCTTGTATAGAATAGTTTACCACCAGGTGTCGCCCTTGTATACAGGAGGTTACCACCAGTTGTCACCCTTGTATACAGTAGTTTACCACCAGGTGGCACCCTTGTATACAGGAGGTTCCCACCAGGTGTCACCCTTGTATACAGTAGTTACCACCAGGTGTCAACATTGTATACAGAAATTTACCACTAAGTTTCATACTTACATACAATTGTGCACCACAAATTGTCACCCAATGGTTTCCTTTTAATTTAGTATGAAAAATATCTAATGACCACACTTAATCATTTTTTGACTGACCCTTGGCTTGATCCCACCTAACCATCAAGTGACAAACCAATGAGGTCACATTATAAGTGTCCTTTGACCTCACATAATCATTGAGTGAAATGATCATTGACCCAGCAAGAACATCTAGTGATTTCACCTTAACTTCCCCTGGTCATTTAGGTACAAACCCTTGACCTCATCTGATCATCTAATCAGACCAAGGACAAATTCTTGACCTTACAACTACATAATTCTGGTCCGACTGACCCAACACCTTGTCCGTTATACCTAATGATTAATCATCTGCCTACCAAACCCATCCTGACTTGTGACACTGAGCGTACTGACCACACAATGTTAACACTGACCAATACTTTGTAGGTCAGTGATGGTGGATAGAGCCGAGACACTTTTACATGACCACTTTGGCCAAACGCGTAGCTGGGAAGTAAGTTTGGTGGTTGGTCAGCTCTCTATCTGCCTGCACACTGTAACATCTGTAGCATGATAGCCAAAGCAAAAATGCACAGAATCACACATATTCAAAGTAGAATTTTTGCTGGACAAAAACAACTGTTCCGTAAATTTTATTTTGCCAGATAGTTATTTTTTAATTCAATCCTTTTAGGCCAACATGTCTGAGGTATTCAGGGTTTTTTTGGGGTTTTTTTTACAGTTAAAATATTTTTGATCAAACCAGGTTACCTATATTTTGTATTTAATGCTATGTCTAAAGAACATTAATTATACCATCTTCAAAAGATGCCATCAAAAGACAAAAATGTATTGTATAGCAATCTCTCTGCTTCAAAGAAAATTATGAAATAACTGCAGATGATAATAAATGCACAATTAAACCTGACAGTAACTGACATTGGCTTATTATTGACGAAAAATATTCCTTTAGATTCATCCGACTACAAAATTGTTTGACCTTGAGATAATATAGATTAATCATGAATATATGCTACAAATAAGTAAAAGCTAGTTGAATTAATAAAAGTATGATAGAAAAAAAAATTGACATAATCTGAGTAAAAGCTTTATTTAATTTTCACGATTTTATGCGAAGATAGGTTTACCCTGGTATTTCTTTCAATGAATAGATATCAAGTTATAAAGTAGTAGTAAACATTCTTCAATTTTGTGTATAACCAATGCAATGCAAAACTGTTAGGTTTTAAACTTTTTTTTGCCTCCTGTAGTTAGCTGCATGTTGAGAGTAAAAACAAATGCAAAAGTCACATCAGTCAATATGTTTTAGCTTCTTACAATAGCCTGCATGCTGAAGGGTAACACGTTAGATTTCTTCTGATTATGTATTTTTCTAAATTCGTTTTATTCCCCATTCACGATGAATCACCTCATTATGCAATAGCTTGCCTGCTTGGGTGTACATGAGTTAGAAAGCAACAAAAGCATGGTGAATTTCATTTGACATACATTTTCACATCTTTTCTATCTTTCCACCTTTTTCCCCTGCTTTTTATCTCCCTTGATTAACTATTTACAGTGAAGCTTCGTTAATTCAGCCACCTTCATTACCAGCGATAGTAGCTGGATTGTCAGACAACTGTGCATGTGTTATTATAAAATAAAAATTGTGTAATGAAAAGTATGTATAGGTTTGATTTAACTCAATGTTTCAATGAGGCTTGACTGTACATGATTGTCATAGCCTGCAGTTAGGGTGGAGATCACACCTGTAGTTAGGGTGGAGGTCACACCTGTAGTTAGGGTGGAGGTCACACCTGTAGTTAGGATAGATGTCACACCTGTAGTAAGGGTGGAGGTCCTGTAGTTAGGGTAGTTTTAGGTGGATACATGTAGGTCACACCTGTAGTATTAGCTGTACATGATTGTCATAGCCTGCAGTTAGGGAGGAGATCACACCTGTAGTTAGGGTGGAGGTCACACCTGTAGTTAGGGTGGATGTCACAACTGTAGTTAGGGTGGAGGTCAAACCTGTAGTTAGGGTAGAGGTCACACCTGTAGTTAGGGTGGAGGTCACACCTGTAGTTAGGGTGGAGGTCACACCTGTAGTTAGGATAGATGTCACACCTGTAGTAAGGGTGGAGGTCCTGTAGTTAGGGTAGTTTTAGGTGGATACATGTAGGTCACACCTGTAGTATTAGGTGGATACATGTAGGTCACACCTGTAGTATTAGGTGGATACATGTAGGTCACACCTGTAGTATTAGGTGGATACATGTAGGTCACACCTGTAGTATTAGGTGGATACATGTAGGTCACACCTGTAGTATTAGGTGGATACATGTAGGTCACACCTGTAGTATTAGGTGGATACATGTAGGTCACACCTGTAGTATTAGGTGGATACATGTAGGTCACACCTGTAGTATTAGGTGGATACATGTAGGTCACACCTGTAGTATTAGGTGGATACATGTAGGTCACACCTGTAGTATTAGGTGGATACATGTAGGTCACACCTGTAGTATTAGGTGGATACATGTAGGTCACACCTGTAGTATTAGGTGGATACATGTAGGTCACACCTGTAGTATTAGGTGGATACATGTAGGTCACACCTGTAGTATTAGGTGGATACATGTAGGTCACACCTGTAGTATTAGGTGGATACATGTAGGTCACACCTGTAGTATTAGGTGGATACATGTAGGTCACACCTGTAGTATTAGGTGGATACATGTAGGTCACACCTGTAGTATTAGGTGGATACATGTAGGTCACACCTGTAGTATTAGGTGGATACATGTAGGTCACACCTGTAGTATTAGGTGGATACATGTAGGTCACACCTGTAGTATTAGGTGGATACATGTAGGTCACACCTGTAGTATTAGGTGGATACATGTAGGTCACACCTGTAGTATTAGGTGGATACATGTAGGTCACACCTGTAGTATTAGGTGGATACATGTAGGTCACACCTGTAGTATTAGGTGGATACATGTAGGTCACACCTGTAGTATTAGGTGGATACATGTAGGTCACACCTGTAGTATTAGGTGGATACATGTAGGTCACACCTGTAGTATTAGGTGGATACATGTAGGTCACACCTGTAGTATTAGGTGGATACATGTAGGTCACACCTGTAGTATTAGGTGGATACATGTAGGTCACACCTGTAGTATTAGGTGGATACATGTAGGTCACACCTGTAGTATTAGGTGGATACATGTAGGTCACACCTGTAGTATTAGGTGGATACATGTAGGTCACACCTGTAGTATTAGGTGGATACATGTAGGTCACACCTGTAGTATTAGGTGGATACATGTAGGTCACACCTGTAGTATTAGGTGGATACATGTAGGTCACACCTGTAGTATTAGGTGGATACATGTAGGTCACACCTGTAGTATTAGGTGGATACATGTAGGTCACACCTGTAGTATTAGGTGGATACATGTAGGTCACACCTGTAGTATTAGGTGGATACATGTAGGTCACACCTGTAGTATTAGGTGGATACATGTAGGTCACACCTGTAGTATTAGGTGGATACATGTAGGTCACACCTGTAGTATTAGGTGGATACATGTAGGTCACACCTGTAGTATTAGGTGGATACATGTAGGTCACACCTGTAGTATTAGGTGGATACATGTAGGTCACACCTGTAGTATTAGGTGGATACATGTAGGTCACACCTGTAGTATTAGGTGGATACATGTAGGTCACACCTGTAGTATTAGGTGGATACATGTAGGTCACACCTGTAGTATTAGGTGGATACATGTAGGTCACACCTGTAGTATTAGGTGGATACATGTAGGCCACACCTGTAGTATTAGGTGGATACATGTAGGTCACACCTGTAGTATAAGGTGGATACATGTAGGTCACACCTGTAGTATTAGGTGGATACATGTAGCTCACACCTTTAGTATATATTAGGTACTTTTCACGCCTGTAATATTAGGAAGATAGTTCACACTTGTAGCATAAGGTATTGTCTCACCTTTAAAATTATGGGGAAGTGGTACCATTTTTATAAAGGTTGAGGACACACCTGTTGTATTACTATTAAAAATTAGTCCTACCTTCAGTATTAGGTGATACGAGTAGTGATACCTGAGTGTGGTATTGGGAGTAATGGTCACACCTGTTGTGTTACTAATAACAATTAGTCCTACCTTCAGTATTAGGTGATACTAGTAGTCACACCTGTGGTATTGGGAGTAATGGTCACACCTGTTGTATTGCATATAATTGAAACATGGAGTACAAGGTATAATGGTCACATCTGTAAACGTTACATAGTAGGCCTAGTCTGCACACCTGCAATTGGGGAAGTGGTGATACCTGTAGTGTAAGGTAGTGGTCACACCTGTAATTAAGGTAGTGATCACACCTGTAATTGAGATGGTGGTCACACCTGTAGTACATGTATCTAAATAGTCACATTTGTGGTATTGTGCTCCCTGTAGTATATACATGTAGGTAGTGGTTACACCTGAAATAAAGGTAGTGGTCACACCTGTAATTGAGGTAGTGGTAACACCTGTAATTAAGGTAATGGTCACAACTGCAATTACGGTAGTAGTCATACCTGTAATTAAGGTAGTAGTCATACTTGTAATTAAGGTAGTGGTCACACCTGTAATCAGAGTGGTTCTTTGTACACACCTGTCATACTAACCTTTCCCCTCTACAGGTCTGTATTCCTGGACAGGGCTGAGTCACTCATCCATGGCCAGTACAGTGAGTGGTCTCCCCTTTACTGGAGTGTAAGTGTTGCACACATCTTCTGTCGCAATTCCAAAATTAATCATGTACGATGAAGAATTGTGGTTTCACAGGAATTTATGATCAAGTATCACATATCTTTAAGTGACTAAACATATATTGTTGGCTTCATAACTTTGATGAGAAGTTCTTTAAAAGCATTTTTTTCTATGTTCAAATCTGAATTAAATCTGAATTTCAGAACTTGGGATAAGTGGGACTTGTGTAAGTCTATGGACCATAATCTCTATACTGTGACACCTAGACTTACTCAAGTCCCTGACCCAATGAATGAAATACACATGTAATTCTTTTTATCATGATTAATTATGGAATTGTGTTAAATTCAAAGTGTTTCTGTGTGCTTCATACTTAATACTGATATGTTTTACACCCTAGAATTATTATTCATTCACAGAATGTGACATTAACTGTTAACACTTAACATTAGTGCTAGGCTTCTGGCCTCTTCTGCATTGTAAGCATGACGAACATACCATAATAATACTAATAATAATAATATACAACATTTGATATTTGGCCCTATATAGCTAGAATTAGCCACTCTAAAGTGCTTTACAGTATATAGATATACAATTTATACAATCAATACAATTGGCATATACATTAATCAATACAATTTTGAGGAATTCGCAGGAGCTGCCTTATCATGATCAGGCACTAACTTCTAGTCCTATGCCACCTGGCTAATATCTCCCTGTGTATATGCCTGCATGTGTCCTGGAGATGTATTGTGTATGCTTTCATCATTTTACCCAGCATGTGTTGCTGCTGCTCGTGATGTACCTGATGTCTGCTAGCTACATTGTATAGTTTGTCATTACCCAGTATACTCCGTCTGATATTGAATTTACTGTTAAATGTATACGTATAACTACAAAATGTGCCACTAATTTCAAGCTTGTTTTTTAATATCTAATTATAACATGACACGTTTTTGGTTCATTGATATGTATTGATACTGATACATGAAATCTATCAATTGAATGATGTACTCATTTCTTATTTTTTCATGATAACACATCTTTGAATTGACATCAAAGTTTTACTTTCTTCACAAACAATATTCGTATTAAATGTTTCTATGTAGAGTCATAGCTTGGCGAAGGGACCAGTCGATGTAGAAAGTAAAACTTTGATGTCAAATATTTCCAAACTGATGAATCTTATTGAGGATATTACTTTGAATTATTAAAAATTCAATTGAATTATAAAAAATTAAATTGAATTCATAAACAACACCAAACCACAGCCTGATGATATAGCACCTGTCTTAATTGTCAAGTCTTGCCTTGAGAGTCAATTCATCAATCCCTTGAGGAAGTCCAATTTCTTAATTGATGGGTATATTTATATGATTATAAATCATGTAAAAATGATTTCACCAGATTTAAAACTACAAGGAAATTCAGCCATTTGGCTATGAAAGTTATTATTCTATTATTTCTCCCGAGAGTCGATCCTAATAATGTTACTAACGTGTAGGCGAAGCTGAAAGTTTCGTTAAAAATAAATAACAGCGTGAAATTTATTTCAATAGGGAAAGATTTTTAAGTGTAAATAATAAATAAACATATATACAGGTATATATTCATTTCCATCCTCGGTCTCAGAAGGAAATCACACGTTTTGAGTGTGTTTTCCCCCCTTTGAAACCGAGGATGATTCATTACAAACTTTATCAGTTATTTAAAATTATATTCCATAATTGTAAAAATCAAATAATTATAGTAACATTATATTAACTGTGCAGTAATCCTGAATTATTCTGATAACTCATAATGGCGTATGACTATCTATCATGATGTATTTGTATAATGTTTCACAGGGCAGGAGAAGTATGGTATTTGCCAAACATCTGAGGGACATTGGAGACAATTTCCGGGAGAAATATCTCGGCTCTACAGACAAGAAGGATAAAACTGTACTGGATGACTGGACAAAAATGAATGTAATGTATATACTATCCAGACCGCCTACAATTACGTATAAGATATAGAGAATAAGTCTCTCTCCAGAGACTGATTCTAAATTATAGATATTTTGTCAATGGATAATTTTAAAACTCTAAAGCATCAGGTGAAAGTATCTTCAGTTCGAAGAGCAATGTAGCTGCCTTGATGTTTAAGCCATTCTGTTGATGAAACATATTTGGTGTCGTGACTATATTGAATTACAATTTTTTTATTTATAAATTATTTTAATAAATTCAAAATTAGGATGGTGTATCTTGAATTATTTAAAATAGTGTTAACTTTAAACTCAAATTGATGTCATTTCATAAAGGACAGTACATTTCTCTTAATGTCACGAGTCATTTTTCAGAGGAAAACATGTTTTAAAGGGGTATGTGATGTAAAAAGAGATACCGTTTTTGTATCAAAATAAAGTATTTATATCTTTACTACCGTATTAAAAACGAAAATTTTGGAATATCTAAGTAACGGTAATCCCTTGTCATAACATTTAGCATGAATCAAAGCATGGTCAGAAGAAATGCTTTAACAGATAATTGGACTGTCATGTCCAACTTAAAAATAACATTCCATTTAAGCCCTTACAGATAACTTTTAGATGTGGCATATATTAGATTATTGTTGGTAAACATGACATTATAAGGAGTTTATGTCAAATTACTTGATATGAAACTAAATTACAATTGTCGTCCGTCGTTCGTCCTTCAACAATTTTTGTTATCGCTATTTCTCAGAAAGTACAGGAGGGGTCTTTCTCAAATTTTATATGGAGGTTCCCTAATTGGTCTGTAGTTGTGCATTTTTAGGTCACCTGAGCTTTAGCTCAAGTGACCTATTGCTATCCGTTTTCGTCCGTCGTCGTCCGTCGTCCGTCGTACGTCGTACGTCGTCCGTCGTCCGTCGTCCGTCGTCCGTTAACATTTTACATTTCAAACTTAAAGTCAAGTTCTGCTGGGCCGATTGAACTGAAAGTTGATAGGAATGATCGCCTCATGGTCCTGACAAAGTGTTGTTATTTTTCGGGTCGATCAGAAATCCAATATGGCCGCCACGGCCGCCATTTTGAAAACCTATTTCAAACTTAAAGTCAAGTTCTGCTGGACCGATTGAACTGAAAGTTGGTAGGAATGATCGCCTCATGGTCCTGACAAAGTGTTGTTATTTTTCGGGTCGATCAGAAATCCAATATGGCCGCCACGGCCGCCATTTTGAAAACCTATTTCAAACTTAAAGTCAAGTTCTGCTGGACCGATTGAACTGAAAGTT
>NW_018408916.1:781798-812583 GCF_002113885.1 Mizuhopecten yessoensis
GCTATTTTGCTACTAAGTTCTAATAGGCCGATCTCACTTAAAATTGGTCTAGGAATGATCAGCTCATGGTCCTGACAAAGTTAAGTTAACATTATACTATTTTTTACTCAAATTGGTACATATTTCAACAACAAAAATAAATACTATAGACTCAGGTGACCGTTAAGGCCCATGGGCCTCTTGTCTCTATTGAGACTGATCCTATAAACAAAATGGCCGACAGGTGATCATCTTGGATTTTAACAGTGAAAGTTTGTTATCGCTGTTCTGGAAGTTATCGCTCTTCTCAGGAAGTCTGGAGGGATCTTTCTCAAATTTGATATGTATGTTCCATTTGGTCTGTCGTTGTGCATGTTAACTTTGGCAAGTGATCATAAAAACAAGATGGCCACAGGAAGTACTAATGAGATCTTTCTGATATTGTAATGATCAGATCTATTTCTCTTACATTTAAAGAACTGTACTAGTAAATATGTGAAACAGTACATTTACTGTTTACATGACTTGATCAAACAGATTAGAGAAAAGAAGAGAAAAGATCAAACTGATATAGAACTAATGAAGATGGTACAATGGTGGGCGCCAAGATCCCTCTTGGATCTCTTGTTTTGAAGATACTGCAGTTTTAAAAACTGTCAATGTCATTTTCAAACTTGTATTACCGGTAGCTGTTTATTTTAGCGCATATGCCTTATCCCAAGTAACTATTTCATTGACCTATTACACAGAAAAAGCATGGTGATGCGAAAGGTGGCCCGTACTTAGCTATCCATCTGAGACGGAAGGACTATCTGTATGCCCATGGAGAGGAGATCCCCAGTATCCAGTATGTACCTAAGAAGGTCAAGTCCATACTGGAAAAACACAAACTCAAAAAAGTCTTTGTAGCCACAGATTCTCCAGATGCAGGTAAGCACATTTCAGAATTTTATTTTTAATTATACTCAAACCTTGATCTAGAGACTTTATTAGTTTTGTCATCAAAAATGTTATGAAACCTAAATTGAAGTTAAATAGTGAAATTGATGTTTAACATTTCATGAAAAGATTTGTTTATGCTTGTACCTCTTCATAGTCTCACATTGACTTTTCGTTATTACTCAACAGAGTTTGAATACCTAAAACAGGAGTTCGGTGAAAAAGTCGAGGTTTACCGTTTTAAACCCACTCCAGAGGAACATGAGAAATACAAGGATGGCGGAGTGGCCATCATTGACCAGTGGATCTGTGCTCATGCCAGGTAGGTCATTTTGCTAATGAATCAATTTCTAGGGTAATAATAACAAACAAGATATATATGTGACTACAGATCATCTAGACATTATGCTGTGTACCACAACCCACTGGTCGTAATCTGTGAGGTCAAAGTGTCGAGCCAGAGGTCAAATGTCAAATGCTTAAAATGCTTGTTGATTAGGTAATAACATCTGATTGGTTGAACCTTAATTATAGGAAGCATTATTGTATAGAAATATACTTTGAACTTTCAATATATAGGAAGATATAAATATTGGACTTTATCTTTCTTGTTCCCACTTATATCGGAGTGACGTCACGTGAAAGATACAGTTACATATTACATGTTGCATTACAGTCTCGTTAGCTAGGATGTAGTATAACGATAGTTCTTAGGAATATGCTCAATGTTATTTGAAAGTGAAAGTAGAATTGATACATACTGATCATTACGACGGCAAAATGAAATGATATTATAAATAAAAGTTAACAACTTATTTCAGTTATTACTATATCAATTTGTATTAATACCTTCCCATGTTTCCACATCTATCTATGTCTTTTGATTATAGGGCATCTTACGTCCGGTTCAGACAAACTAAAAACAATCGCAAACAGCTTGATCGTTTATTATAATATATTGGTTATTATAATATTTTTCTCTGGCAAATAGGATATCATAATAAGTGGGTTCCACTGTATAAACAGATCAATATGGACTATGATCTGAATATAGAGGCAGATATATATACCTGTGTTCAGAATAAACTAAGTTAAACTACCGTATTTGACTGCAAGTGAAGAAACATAGACAAATAGTATGGAGGGGGCTTAATTGCAAGCAAACCCCCTGTTCACAAATATCAGCCATCTTGGATATATACCACTGTTTTGATCTATGACCACACTAAATTTCATGAACTTATACACTGTAGTTGTTTATGTTTTGAAAATAACAATTCACAGACAGAATATTTAATAACAGTCGGCAAAAAAGTTGATTAGTTGATGGTGCTGTTGTTTTTAGCTCACCTGGCCCAAAGGGCCAAGTGAGCTTATGCTATGGTGCAGCGTCCGTCGTCCGTCTGTCTGGCATCAATATTTTAATTCAAACAACTTCTTCTTAATAACCAAAAGGCCTAGGGTGATGATATTTGGCCAGAAGCAAACTGGGATGAAGGGCTACCAAGTTTGTTCAAATAAATGACCTTCACCTATTTTCAAGGTCACAGGGGTCAAATATGTTAAAAATCTTAAACAACTTCTTCTGAATAACCAAAATGCCCTGGGTGATGATATTTGGCCAGTAGCGTGCTGGGATAAAGGGCTACCAAGTTTGTTCAAATGAATGACATTCATCTATTTTCAAGGTCACAGGGGTAAACTGTTTTCAAAAATCTTTAGACAACTTCTTCTGAATAACTTAGAGGCCTAGGATAATGATATTTGGTCAGTAACATGCTAGGATGAAGAGCTACCAAGTTTGTTCAAATGAATGACCTTTACCTATATTCAGGTCACAGGGGTCAAATATGTTAAAAACCTTTAAACAACTTCTTCTCAATAACCAAAAACCTAGGATGATAATGATATTTGGCCAGTAGCATGCTGTGATGAAGGGCTACGAAGTTTGTTCAAATGAATGACATTCGCACATATTCAAGGTCACAGGGGTCAAATGTGTAAAAAACCTTTAAACTGGTCAAATGTGTAAAAAACCTTTAAACAACTTCATCTCAATAAGCAAAAGGCCAAGGGTAATGATATTTTGCCAAAAGCATGCTGGGTTGGAAGACTATAAACTCTGTTCAACCAAATGTCATTGTTCGACATTCAAGGTCACAGGCATAATATGTTTAAATCTTTTAATAGGTTCTTATGAATCAAACACTGATATTTTGCCTGTAGCTGTATTTTAGTCAACTTTAAAGATTTCAAGTGTGAGATTAATACCAGGTGAGCTTTTGTTTGTCCGGCAATCTCCTCCTACATTTTTCGACCGATCTCTTTGAAACTTGGTATACATTATAATCATGATGCTAAGTTGCATTTGTGTCTCCTTGAAAAGAAATTTGAATCAACAATTTTGCAAAAGTTATTGCCATTTGTTTATTTCAGCATTTGATTTTTGTCCATCAATCTTCTCCTACATTTTTCAACAGATCTCTTTGAAACTTGGTATACATTATAATCATGATATGTTGTTGTGTTTCATTGAAAAGAATTTTGATTCAACAATTTTCGCAAAAGTTTTTTCCCCTTTGTTCATTTCAGTACTTTATTTTTTTATCCGGAGATTTAATTTTCTCCTACATTTTTATAGCATGTCAGCTAAACACTCTTTGAATGATGCAGATCTTATTTCAATGTAAGAAAGTATATAACACTATATGGCATTCGACGGGCGTATATTGTTCCGCCCCGCGGTACCCTTGTTACATGTTTAATTCCGGTTTTTTTTCTGTTACAGGTATTTCATTGGGAGTTATGTGTCAACATTTTCATTCCGAATTCAAGAAGAGCGAGAGATTTTAGGATTTGAGCCGGAGATGACATTCAATAGACTCTGTAACGACGATAATGATACTTGTGAACAACCTTCGAAATGGACCATCAAATACTGAAAATGTATTCACGAATATCTTTCAACTTCCAAGTTGTTCAAAATAATGTTTAGCTGAATGACAGAGTAGAAATCATCTATTGATGGTATTTTCATAACATTAGTTCATAAAATTAATACATTTATGGTTTGGGGATCTATATGCTACTAGCCACAAAATACCTTTGTAAGCATGATAAACCTTCACTAAAATATGGTATATAAGGCTTTAATGTTGCAGGGATACAAGAATTTAATTTTCACAAGCACCACGAATAATCAGTTGACTACACAAACTCAAAAAAGGGCAAATGCTTTAATTTGTGTTGTTTATATTTCTTGTATCTTTTCAGGCCATGAATAAAGCCATAATAAAACCTCCAAAAAATATTTAAATAATATGTAGCTATTGAGCCTTTAAAGAAATTGTTCATGTTTATGCAGTGTCAAACAAATTCACGTTTTTGAAAAATCAAAAGCACAAAATACAGAGCGATCCATCAAATTGATGACATGTATGTTGATTTGGCTGTGGATAGTCTAGCTTTTTGGCCTGTGTATATATTTTGCTATGATTGCCATAGAACTATGTCACAACCTTACCCATTGAAACTTCTTTCATTACAGTTATTGTATATTAAAAAGGATAACGATTTAACATTACTTGTATTATTTTGTAATGCCCGTAGGAAAATCTCATCATGGCTTCGCATTTAGAATTTAAAGTAGGAAAGATGTAGTGGTCACTTTGTTGGTTTATCTGTCTGTGTGTCTGCTAACACATTTTCAACTAGGCCAATAACTAATGATCATGTCAAGATTTCTTTATGAAACTTCGTAGAAACGTTCTTCATTATTGTGTTGCCTAAACTCCCAGATCTGTAACCGAAATGTCAAGGTCATTGACTTTGCTTAAGGGTCAAGTAATTTTTTTAACTTCTGATCGACACACAATTTTGTATTGAAATTTCCTAGGTGTTTATCCTGACAGACAAACTGCGTAAATCTCTCAGGTCTGTATCTCAGAGGTCAAGGTCATGGCAAGTGGTCAAAGGTTAGATAATTGTCCGAGATGTTCTTGATTGATACAAATTTTTGTTGTGAAAAAAAGCTGCTGTGAAAGTGGGAATGATACATTTACTGTGATTTCATTGCTGTGAAGTTTGGACATTAACCAGATGTGTGCTTTTTTTTAATCAGAAATCAACAATACTGTTCAAATAATTTTAGTATGATTAAAGATTCAGAAAGTTATAAGTAATGTATATTTTGTATATTTTTTTTTTGTATTTCATCTTCTGCCCCAGGTGAAAAAACTCATGATTTTTTTAATAAACCTAATTGCAATTTTTGTTTTGGGGGCCTAAGATGCTTTGTTTAAAGATTTTTTCAAAATACTTCGGAATCAATTTGTTTGTAAACCAAAGAGCATACGCATGTTTTATTTATTATTCTTGAGTCAGATCTGTTTTCAATATACAATGTAGCTATAGCCTGAAGTTTGTTGAAATTCTTTTTAAAAAAAGTTGGCGAAATATTCAGAAAAATATATGTATAATGAAGTTCTGTACGTAAAGTAGAACGATGCCGAATATTTAGTCCATGTCACTAAAAAGGTTACATATCAAAGATGAAAAAGTCAATTTTTTTTCATAGTGTCAATGTTAAGACTGCCATGTTTATTTCCTCAACTGAAAACATTTGAAGGCCATGACATCTATCTTTCATAAATTTAAATTGTTAGCGTCAAACCTCTTTTGAAGTTTAGTTTAAAAAATGTCCTTCTGTAACCAAACATGGTACAGCTTGAAGGTAAGCGATACACACTTGCTGCACTTTTCCTTTTTTTTTTTTTTTAAACAAAAATTAATTTGTGCCACCTTCCTTAAAAAAATAACTTCAGACTTCTGATTAAATAACTGGTTGTATTTTGTGTTCCTTTTATTTTTAGATGGTTTTATCTTTATGTTTCATTCATTTTTGATTTTATAGATATCTAGAATACATGTGTTGACACTTTTTGATTGCTTGAATTATTGAGTTCATTGTGCTGTTACTTATTTTCATGCTGTTAATGAAGTTTGAATTGTCTTATACTTACTGTAGAAACAATATTAATTGCTAAATGAAAATGCTTCCAAGTCAACACTTTTATATATATACTTATATATGGGACGGTCAAATCAAGAGTCTATATAAAGTAAAAGATTTGTTTCCTTGCTGAGTAAAAAAGTATATCTAAATCACATAGAGATTTGGCAAAACAAAATCCCTTTGTTTCTTAGGTAGTAAAATGATGCATTTTCTGACACTGATTTTGTTTAGCAGAAGTGCTTGCCAGATGGTTTTGTTTGAATGTCCAATACTCCACTTTCATTTCAAGTGATATTTCTGTTTATTTCATTGAGGTACAGTTGCTAAGTTTTCCCAGGAATACATTTTTGCCCAAAATTTTAAGGTTGCAGGATGTTCATAAATTCAAAAAATAAAATAAAAAATTATGTACTTTCGGGAAAAATATTACAAACCATTTGAGTATAGCACTACATTTTTAAGTTGACATTGAGTAGTTAGTGTTGTCAGTCTTAAAGTATGAAATACATCCTGGCTGATTCAAGTTCAAGTTTCGATGATAACCTCAAACAAATAAGTAGGATAAAACAGAACTGTTCATTTGAGAGATTAATGCATTGCAAATGTAATTTCAAGACACAAATTTACCTTGTCTGTAAATATAAAAACTAAGTTGTTCTGATCAATCAATCAAATATTAAAGAAGGAATAACATTTGTGTGTGGATAAATTTCATGTACAATAAATATAAAATATATATATTAATGTATACCATAAAATTCATAATGCTATTTACATAGAGAAAAGGGTATAATTATGAGGTAATTAAGGAAACTGTATACATGACTATAAGTAATCCAATGCCACAGACATTTGTGTTCACGATATTTTTATAAAATCACATTAATATTTATACAGATTATGCATTTATATGACTTTCACAAGTGACGTTTATGTGCTAGAGACAGCGGTTTGTCTCCCCTTACACATATACAAAATTCAATGTACAGTACATATCACCAGTGCTTACATCATAATATTATATTTTATAGCTGTATTTACCAAAATAATTGCTAGGTTTGAAAGTATTGTACACAAGAATATTCTTCTTATTATTACTGTTCTTTTTTCTTTCTTTTTTTAAAGAATTCAAAAATTTTGAATTTTGAATCCAAAGGATTTCTCATGTAAGAATTTTGTTGGAAATATCTACTATACACCTTATGACATAATTGTGATTGTAAAATAGAAAACATTGATTTTTATGTATCACATAGTGGACTTACGGTCAAACGGTTCTAAAGACTATGCAAAAGATTGTGATATAAATGTCACTACATGTATTAGATAAGTCTCTTAATTATGGAAATTATTACAAATCAATAATAATAGATATCACCCTCCCAAGGGCTTTCATTCCTGTTTTGACTAAAGCATTTCAAATTAATATGCTAGTTCCCACCAGTGATGGATGGTTTCAAATGAAATCTGCTATTTTAGTATTTTTGGGGAAAATAATGAAGTGCATACACCAATTTTCATAGCATATGTTATAATGTTCATTCATAATACTTATTTTATAATACAAAAATGTAGACTTTATTTGAAAATATTAGTTCGAAAGAGAACTTGAAATAGGAAATGTAGGTAACTGAAGCGTTACAGGAAAAAATATTTTAATAACTATTTTGTATAAACTGGAAAACTTTTGAATGCATGCCCCAAGCAAAAATAAAGTTCACCAGTTATTTCCCTTTATTTTGCTAAAATTATTTCAATTATTTTTTAATTGTGGAAATTAGGATATTTATCAATGATCCTATTGTGTTACACAAGAATGAATAAAATAAACTTAAAAGGTTATGTATTTATTAGAAATATTCATTGTGATCTTAAATAATGTTTTAACAAATATTACCGATTGGAGAGCTTACGGAATCAGTTATTATCTGATTAATGGTGAAAGGTACTATAGTACTGACAGTAATCAATTTCAGTCTATTGTTGGTGAAATGTGTTGTTCTTGTTTTGATATCAGAGTGCTATGTAAGCTAGATTATATATGAATTCCAGATGACCTCATGACATGTTTTGAGAATGGTTGAGTAAGTATTTATTTTCAATATGCAGATGTACATTTAGCTTACAAAAAGCATTTGTGAAAGTGACCAATGTCATTAATAATTTCATAATCAGAGGTTACTGTAATGACTTTATGTAAATTGTACAATACTATGCAATATGTGGCAGTTATTTGTTGTTAAATCTAGTTAGATATGTTAGATAGAGAGTTGTTAGGTGTTGGAGATGTTTCCAGCGCAGCATGCTGAGTTTACACATAGGTTATTATCATGTTCAAAGCCTGGATCTATCCATTAATCTTCGCTTAGTTAGCTATCTGCTCGGTGAAATTTTCATTTCTTTATTATTTTTTTAAAATATGAACAGAAATACAAGTCTAATTGTGTTTATTATCTGAATATGATACTTTTGAATTCCAGGACATGTGCAGTTAGTTTAATTTTGATAACTTTGCAAATATTAACGATTCAAAATTCACTCTCATGAGACAAAGCTCAGTTCAATCCAGTCCTGATTAACAGTAAATGATAATTCACCAGTCATTAACTTTAAATTTCCGAAGCAAGTTTTTGAAAACAAATGTTCAAGTAATGTCAAAAATATTGTTATGTTTTTGACATCAGATGATCCTTTAAGATGTTTTGGCATGTAAAATTAATTTCGAATTCCGCCATATTTTGAACATGCATTTATTTTTTTGTTAGATAACCAGGCATACATGTATGTAGCCAGGCTTTGGACATTGGAGACCAACGAGTTCACACACGTTCACGTTACGTTCTGTTTTTCAGTGTTTACTAACAGTTTGAAAATAAATCACTTTTACGTCGAACATGTATGTGATGTTTTGTATCTTGCCCCTGTCCCATAGTAACGATGGTGTGACGGTATACAGAGTGTACTTGATGCCCTGTCCCATAGTAACGATGGTGTGACGGTATACAGAGTGTACTTGATGAACCACGTGTACAGAGGTTCGTTACAAATATGTTTATGTAGACCCATATCAGTATAGCATTTTGTGTATAAAAGGTTTTTCACGAACCCCTGTGCTTGAATCGGTTCCGTGTGCTCTTAATTCAATTCAATATTCTTCATTCCTCTTTTGAGAGAAGGCAAAACTATACAAATTGCGAAGTTCAAGGAGATCCAAAAATGGAATTTTCTTGATATACATTATGTACTGAATAACAATAGGCGGAGATAACTCTATCGTGCCTCGTTGGAAACACTTTCGAAAGAACAACGCGACGCATACATGTATGTACTTATTTTCATAGTAGTTCACAAGTCTAGGCGGCCATGGTTTCAATTTCCTATAGTACGTACGATGTCGGACCATGGGAAAACACTTGTAACCACATACAAATATGTACCTCCACCGAAGTTCGACAAACAGTCCTATGTACAGAGATGTACTTCCACGGTCTTCAATAAATATAATTTTAGGATATTACCGAGAAGGTCGGGGTAGAAAGAAGGGTTTCCTCAGGGTACAATGATTTATAGGAAATGTTTGAATGCTAAAAGTTGTGATAAATATATATACGTAAAACTGCTCCGTACTTCAGTCGTGTATTCATGGTGATGGCGCCGAGATAGAATTTGTATTAAGTAAAGGTTTTAGCTTCAATGGTCCACAGGGGAACCAGAGATTGTTCATGGATAACATACTTAATGTCTCAACGGCCCTGTACCAAACACAATGTAAAGTAGATAAGTTATGGTGTTCATTCCATACCTGAACAGATGATAAAAGATGTAGATCCTGAAACATTACTTGAAAGAAAAAGAAACGAACGAAGCGCGTCTATTCAAAGTGTTTTGGTTGTTTGTGTTGTTCATGTTGTTAACAGCTATATGGACAAATAAGGTATTCCTCGAAGTTGAATATTGCTTGACTTGAGAAAATCACGGCAGATTCTGGTTTAACATGTGGCCTAGTAGCCCGAGTTTCCTCTGGCCCCGACACAAGACTTTGACATTTTGACACTTCAACTTCTTGTAGGTAGCATCTCCAACCACAATTCTGTCACCCGGAAGGTTAGCTACTCCACGAGTATAACTATATGATGTATCCGATTGACAATTAACGTTCACCTTTCTTAATTTCCTCACGTCACATTGGGATAAAGGTTTAAGACCAGCAGGGTGCCATTAAACAAATCTGCGCTTCTTTTCGACAACGACTCTACCAAAGTGCAGACTTGTCACGTCCGAACCGATTTCATACTCAATACTCACGGTTGAAATAAACTCTCTCGTGTCCCTCATTAAGTCCTTTTAAGCCCTGATCTCCGTCTCTCCTTTCTTGTAAAGCTGGATCATGTCCACATGGTTGTTCCTTTTTAAAGCTGTAGCACTCGACACTTATGTATTTTGTATAGCGACTTTCAGTCGTTTACAATTCTGAGAGGACTTCTTCAGATTTTCACTCACCTTATTGTATGTCTTGATGACTTCATTCGTGATTTTAATCTTCTTCTCTCTGAAAAGATGCTGTAGGTCGTCGATGCTTTTCAATGCCTTGACTTTGTCGTCTGAGATGCTTTGTAGCTTTTGATCAAAGCCATTCATCATGAATTCTATGTCGATTGCCACTAGGTTCAAACGTCGCCTTCTTTCATCTGGCAGGGAGCTGTTTTGCTATTCTTTACAGTGATTTTCTGGTTTGGACGCATTTTTGCATTGCATGTGACCAGTTGCAATACACTCCTCGCAGCCGAGGGACTTGTGATCCTCACAAAAGTATGCGATTTTCTTCTCCTTGTGGTGGTCGCATCTTTTGCCAGTTGTTCCTTTCTCATAACAGAATCCCCGGAAGACTTTATATCAACGATATCACAGCTGTCATGGACTATATCACGGAAACCCTCATTACAAGACTGGCAGAAAAAAAATCCGATTCATTTCACACCAGAATTGTGCAGCATTCATGTTTCCGTATCTTTGACAGGGCCGGCAGTAATGCTCCTCTGTTATGGTGTGTTTATGTTGTATCATCTCTACAGCAACGCTGTC
Organism: Mizuhopecten yessoensis; assembly: GCF_002113885.1. Taxonomy (NCBI): domain Eukaryota; kingdom Metazoa; phylum Mollusca; class Bivalvia; order Pectinida; family Pectinidae; genus Mizuhopecten; species Mizuhopecten yessoensis. Next base: position 792,813 of record NW_018408916.1, read on the forward strand.
CGTCGGGAACTGCTTGGCCCAAATCTCTTTGTCGTCTGATTTGTCCACAGGATAAGTCAATCTCCTACAAACCGGACAGGTAAAGGAAGTCGCCGTATCACTCGTCCCTGACACCTCACTGACGATGTAGCTACTCAAACATCCCTCACAAACATAATGGCGACACGGCAGAGACTTCGGCTGTCGTAACTGCCCGAAACAAATCGGATGTAAAACTCACTTTTTGTAACGTAAATACACTCTCTTTACATCCAATTTAAGGTCGAATGAGTGCATTGATAAACGGAAATAGGAAGAACATCCCTAGTTTAAAATCCAATGTATGGAGACAGTATCACAATTTCCGCATATTCTAATGAGTCCATTGTTTGTTTATTATTGACAGAACAATGTGTTCTCTCAATATCAAAGTATTTCAAAGCAATCCAGGTATTAATTCAGTTGTTTTTTATCAATGAGTCACATGTGTCCATTTTTCTATACTTCAGGAAACCGGGTACTTATTTCACTACTGTGAAGTTTTTCAAGAAAGATAACTTTTACATGCAATTACTATGTGTATATGGTTCTATCATGAAATATATAAGATATGTATTAGAGAAAAACTATCTCTCATATAATTTATGTATTAAAAGATAATTGACAATGACATTTCTGGAAGACTTGGACCTTTTTTAAATGAAACATTCCCGAACACGAATATATTGTTGTTATCATTGACACACCATTTCACAGATTTATATCAATCTAATTTAAGACTCAAACTTCATTTTATTTTTTGTAAATTCATTTCATGCTTTTAGAGTTAATCATTATGGAGACAATGAAAATCGATGAATAGACTTGATATTATTTATGATTATAATTATTTATAAAATTTCAGCCATATACAATCAAGGAGTCCCTATAAAATACATAGGTTAACAAATACATTTGAATACTTTTTTGAAGCTCAAACGGAAAAAAAAAGATAATGAGAGGATGAGTAAATAAAATAAGTTATAAAACATCTGTGTAAATATAACGGTTTGATAAGGTAAATATTTTTGCGGAGAAGATGACTTTTAGAGATAGACGTTGTTTGGTCTACAACATCCACACAACATCCACACAACATCCACACAATATGACAAATATAACTACATGTTTGCAAAGTTGCTTCTGAGTGCCAAGTATATATGTATATAATCTGCATGCTTGAAGCGTTATGAATAGAGTTGAAATTTTAAATACACCCATTATCCCCAAGTGTGTGTGGAAGAATGCGACACCGTGCCACGCGTCCATTATCCAACCGACAATGACTGAGCACACTTCAGAAGAAGTAAAAGAAGTCTGTGAACTTTTTTTTTTTTTTTTTTTTTTAATTCCACACAAATCATATACATGAGGAACCGTCTGAAGATGAATACATCAGCTACGGTGCTTTACATTAATACTCTCTTAATTAAGCATACATATTCAAGTTTTATCATGATAAATATTCTGTGCAACTCTATTCTGCAAGAAAGTCCATGAACTTGATATCATAATAGCTCATTCAATATATACACATGACAGCCTTTGCCGTTATACCTGTCTTCTTGAACAGTTTCATGAAGAGTGAGTACCTTTTTTTTCAAATGCTATACCTTTAAAGGAGCATGATCAGAAAAAAATCTTCAGAACAGAGAAAATGGCATTAACATTGCTACTATGTTTATTTCATAATAAAGGGATTTATATGTTGCCTCGATTTTAACATTTATACACAATACAGTATAAATGCCATTTATACACAATACAGTATAAATTCCACTTTACCTCCACAAAACCGAAATATGAAATCGATGAAAATCGGGAACAAGAAGTACACGATTTTTGAGATTGTTATTGTTTCTCATTCAAATCGGTATCCCATTAAATTGCTCACGCATTTCCAGATATTTATTTTTTTGCATTTAAAACTTGTAAACATAATTTAATAAAAAAAAATATCTGGAAAAAAGGTTGTCACTGTCTCCAAACGTGTAAACAACTATTTTGATCCACAGTTCAGAACGTTTTCATCAGTTGTATGACTGTAATTCACAGTGAAATGAAACATTTCAGTTCAAACGATTAAAATGAATAAAATGAGCATGTGAATTGTTTTCATGAATAAATAGTCTTGGGCTGATCAGGAAAGAATTATTTCATTGTTAGAGTGTAAAAAAAAAGTAAACAAGGAGTTGCGTTTCACTCCTTACGGTGTTCGTATATAAAAAAATATTTAAGATAAAAAAGAGAAACTTTTTGTGTTTAAATGCATGGTTTGCTATTAAGTTATGTGGAATATTTAGAAAAACATATGGCAGTAACTACACCTCATACCGTTGCAGAAATAATGAACACCCAATGTCTTTTTTTCCAATGTTTATATATTTATTATTCAACTGATTCAGTGCTTTATGAAAATATAAGTAGAATTTGAATTTCAAAATATATACCAGGACACTTCCGTGGACAAGGTAGTTCTGTCGTTAGATTGATAGTACTAACATGTGAATTCCTGGGTTCGAACCCAGTCTAGCTTCGATTAATTTGTACACTCAAAACACTGATGTTTATTAAATTTATTTTTTTTCATTTTTGCTATTCCTTAAGTCTCACAGGGTGTGGTTATCGTTTCATAAAATATTTATCGAAATTATAGGCATGTCGAAACGAAACCAAGTCTTCAATGCGTGGTTACAATTCGTAGCAGTGGTACGAAGATTTAATACCCCTTTTCTTCATTCATTACGAAAGCCGCCTGGGGTCATATAACAGTGGAAGTATTTTCTCGTAATAACGAAATTCGAAATTTGTAATAACGATTTTTATTTCTCGTAATAACGATTTTTTTCTCGTAATAACGACCCTCAAAATTCGATATAACGAGAAATTTAAAATACTCCACACTGTTACAGTATATGACCCCAGGCGGCTTTCGTAATTCATTTTTTGTGGTTTATACGCAGAAAATAACAATGGCAATACAAGTCTATTACATCACGTTTTCTCAAACACAAATGAAACCATAGAACATTGCCACACTGTGGGTATACACTGTATGATGATGCGATGTATTAAGGGGTATTTGAAGCAGTAAAAGTTGAAGCAAAAACTATATTTATTTTCGGCTTAAGATTTTTATTTAAAGGAAGTCATATGTCTCTGTTAAATGTCATATATTAATCATTTCTGTACAGCAACATTACAAAGATATTGATTTTTTACAATTACTGTGAAGAAGTATTATAGCAATTGTCTTGACATCGCCAGACTTGAACAATTAACATTATTAAATTATTCACGGTAATAAACACAGAAAATGGCATTAGCGTAAAAGCCAGTGTTCGCCGTAGGTCATTACAGACGGGCTCACCGCCCGGTTAAATTTTGTGAGAACCCTGTTATACTGAACAGATGAAAACAAATAAATTCAAATACAAAATGTTCCTACGCTTGTATTTGTTATGTTTGATTTAAAATTGCTCCGGGTAGGACTAATTACGTGTCATTTCAGTAAGGAATCTTGCTTTGGTCGATTACATGGGGTGATGAATTGAGTTGGTCATGAAACAAATTTAATGAACTGGGTCACAGCACACATAAACATACATTTACATGTGCTGTGACCCCTATTAGTTATAGTATGATATGTGTATTTCAGACATTTGTAACGAACCCCTGTGGATCTACGTTGTTTTCGATTTGTACCGGGGGTTGATAGAATGGGAAGCTTGAGAGAGAATTTCTAGGGCAGTACATGACTTGTCACTACCACTAGCAACCGTGAGCTGATACTATTTTGCTGATTGATTGTTTTTGGTTAGTTTAACTTTTGGTTTAAGTTCTTGTGAAGCTTCAATAAAAATGTAAAAAATCATCAAGTGGTAGGCCTACATCTTTGATATGGATTTATCTCCCCTTAGTCAAATAAAACTTGGTGAAATTGGAATATCAGATCAAGACATAATTGATAAAGTCCAGCTAATTAAGGATAATAAACCTCCTGGGCTTGACAATGTTTCTCCTAAAATGATAAAAAAATTCTTCTACCTACTATAATTTTACCTCTTAAAATTCTCTTTAATAAAACAATTACTTCTGTAATATTCCTCTAGCCTGGAAGTCTGCTAATGTTTATGCTCTATATAAAGGTAAAGGACTTTTGATGATCAAACTAATTATAGACAAATTGCCATTACATCCATTTTAAGTAAAATATTAGAAAAAATATTTTTTAAGTATGTCTTTGATTACATGTATGTAACCAAACATCATATTATCAGTGAGTACCAATCTGGATTTCAACCAAGAGACTCTACAGTCAACCAACTAATATCAATATATAATTAAATTATGGATAACATTGATAAAGGTAAGGATGTACTATTATTATTTTGTGATATAAGTAAGGTAGCAGTGTAGAGTAGCGTGCGGTGGCCATGGTGATATTTTTGTACAATGAATAACCCCTGTAATATTACATGTACCAAAAGTTAAAAAAAAATCAGCTCTAAAATTGGCATATACATGATGAATTGGACTATGTGGGCTTCACATTTAAAATAAAATCGAATTTGGCTTGAGACTACATTTTTGGCCATTTACAAATCTGTGTCTATACAACAAAAGATAGCTTATCATGTAGTCTATTTTTGTACTCAGCACATGTGTAAATATTGTGAAAAATCCAGTTGAACGACCTATGCTGAAACGTGAGTATTTCTGTTACCGAGTAGGTCATATTTAATTTAAGACAGGTTTTAAGAAAAAAATACTACTTGCGTGGGTCAAATTTTGGGTTAAAAATCATGTTTTTTTGCACTTTTTGGCGTTTTTTGATGTGGTCACCATGGTTTTCACAGGTCCCAAATCTGGGGAAATCACTTTTTCAAAAAAAAATCATTCTTCTAAAAAAAAAACGTATTCAAAATGTAGTTTATAAATATATATATATCCGCTATCCATGTTTATCCGAGACATGCCCTTTATTTCTAGGGTCAAGCCATTTTTACTGTACTCTGTCTGATACCTAAAGCTTTTGACAGGGTCTGGCATAAGAGTCTGTTGTATAAGTTAAAAAAATATGGCATATCTGGTAATTCGTATAAATGGTTTGAAAGTCATCTTACTGATAGAAAACAAAGAGTTATCTTTGATGGTTATAATTCTACATTTAAACATATAACTGCTGGTGTTCCACAAGGCTCTGCACTTGGACCTTTATTATTCTTACTTTTTATTAATGATATAACTCATACAATGCCTTACTGCATACATTAGTCGATTACGGGTAAGACCTGCATACGCAATGCACAACTGCACTATACAGTCAATAACATGTAAACTGGCGACCGGTGTTTGTTATTTGACGACATTGATAAAGCATATAAATATAATATAGTACGAGTATACGAGTCCTGAATCCAACAATAGAACACATAACATTTTCATAAAGCGACCAGGTAATGTGCAATGCCTTTTATAACGGCTATGTGCATAGTTTGTTCCGGTCGAAAAATTAAAAAAAATAAACATTATAATTATAGGAGAAAAATCTCAACCTTAATAATTGTCAAAATGTTGGGGAATGTGAACATTTAAATCAGTCACGAGCTGTCTCCCTCTCGATTCGTAGCCGAAAAACAATACATAGCTGATATCCAGTGTCACTTTTGCGACGTATCATTTTTGTGTGGTTTTGTTTGTTTGGAATGAACCAAAACATTAAGTACAACACCATGAACAGATTTATCAACAGGACAAAAGCGTGGTAAAATCAATACTGCCTATACATTTGTACAGCTATGTTATTGTCATAACAGCCAATGTATCGATGTACGTAATGAGGCGTCAAACGATTGGGGCTACATGTCCTGCAAACCAAATAAATTCGGTAGGTAATACTAAACCAAAGAAAGTCATTTAAATATGTTTGTTTCATTAAATTTAATTGTTTATTATTTAAAATGTAGGATGCATGGGTTGAATTAGGCGTGGTAGTCTATAGTAGTAGGACGCCGGGCTCGTGACCCAAGGGTTAGGGTTCGAGTCACCACACGGAGCTTTGTGGTATCTTTGAACAAGATACTTTACTCCGCTTGTTCCAGTCTACTCAGCTGTAAATGAATACGTGTGCTAGAACTGTTGAATGTTAGCTGTGAGCGCCGAAATGCCTGTATGCTCCCCAGGGAGTTGAGAAAGATATTAGCTGGTTGCAAAGTCTCTATAAACACGGATAATACATTGTGAACCGCTTTGAGACGACCTACGAACTAGGTTGTGATAAAGCGGTATATAAGAACCTCGACTTATTTATTTTCATTATAACAACACTAACTCATTTCTGTATGAGAAAATGTCTGATAATGCAGTACATGTAACTTAAATAAACCTATATTTCGTGCGACATTATATTGCTTTTATTAGACATTTCAAAAGCCATGGTAAAATAACTAAAAACAAACTTGACAAGAAAACTCACATTCACAATGTTGTAGATGTAATTAGAGTAAGACGATAAATCGTTTTGATTAGAGAACTTAAAAGACAGTATTAAATCTTTATATAAAGAATAACTTTAAATAAAGTCTTCTTGGAAATGCTAAGGTTTACAAGGGTTACCTTTAAAGAAGCTATCTGGGATTTTCACATCAAACGAATCAAATCCTGGAATAATTTCCAGCAATGAATACATACTCAACCTTCCGAGCTAGGTCAAGTATTATATGAACTCTTATTTTCTTCGATAGGACGTGAAAAGATATGGGGTCACCTGCCCGAACACATGGGTTTATTCCAGGTACTCCGGTTGCCTCCAACAATAAGACATCCCGCGCGCCAACATCCGGACGAACAAGAGTGATTATAATAAAAGTTGAAATTACTTGTTTCATAATTGTTGTAAAAAACAAGGTTTTTATTTTAGCGAATAATCTAGTCTAGCAGAAAAAAATTAGTCAGGTGAGCAACGGAGTATATTATATTAAAAAAAATATATTATTCTCAATTCCTATTTATTCATAGTGATTGTTTCTCAATTTACTAATGAACAACGTTACCATAGCGCGTATTTATACGATTAAAAAGAAATATACTTTTATTTATAGTCTTGTAGACTTCAGATTATTGTACAATCTCCCGTACCGACTGAGCTACGTCATCAATGGATGTTTCCTGACACAACTGCTACAGTTTCATACAACAAAGTTAATGAAGGTTACTGTGAATATGAAAAGCAACAGGGCAGTTGGACAGGGATCCTTAAAATACACCATTAACTTATGCCAATGACCTTGATATATGTCTATTATTCTCTTTATTTCCTCCGAATCGAAGATTCACAAACAGAACAATATATATATGCATTCATTGAAGATTGACAAAGTAACGTACATGTTATATGACAATATTCAAACGGAAATTCAAAAGGTAAATTGTATTGTAAAGTAAGGGTTACGCTGGAGTTAACTCCCCTTTGAGTCACTACGCTCCTTAACTTATCTTAAGTTATTTAAGAGAGATGGCCATCATACGAAATACAGAAAAAGGAAAAATGATACAACTGACACATTATAAAGTTTAGGTTAGTTCTGAACATTTTCGTCAGGTTGGTTAGTATGGATTATGAGAAGTTCTTTTTACACAACCAATACATTTTATTGGTTGTGTAAAAAGAACTCCTCATCATAAAGTTTAGGTTAATTAAGACATCATTTGTAGTAAAGTTTGCACATTCTGAATATACAAGTTACAGCTTTTATGCGAAAGTCATCTAACTCCGATGAATTCAACTCATGCTCTACATTTCTTCCAATGAGGATATGAAACATATCATAATCAGACATGGAATGTAAGTACACACTAAACATTATGTCTTTTATATTTATAATATCACACCATAAATTATCTCTTAACTCTCTTGTATAATCACATTGTAGAACTATATGGGTGGATATATCACTGTACATAAAGCCACATTTATGACATAATTCTTCACCCTCATACTCTCTGACAGTAACAATTAATTTCATGACATATTGTATAGCTTCTCTTTTGGCTGGGAATTTAAAAGCCAGTCTCCATAATACATGTGGTACTAAATGACCGTGGATAAGAGAAAATCTGGTATAATCATTGGCCATTCCTTCTCGCCACGCTAATTCCTCTACTGAGTATACGGCATTCTTTACTTTAACACGCCACATACATTTAGACGGAAAATCACAGTTAGTTATAAAATCATTAAACACTTCAAACAATTTATACTTTTGCAGTATTCTTAGTATATCAACTGCGAACCCTTGTCTATTTGAACTTAATAACACCTTTTGATATGCTAAGTGTTGCCTGTTTGGGAAATTATCCGTGCTAAGGACAGGATCCAATCTCTTCGACAAAATCATTTCAAATTTTTTAAATATTACAGGTAAAAGTGTCACCCCTCTATAACTATTCGGGTCGTCTTTCAGTTTACCATTTCCCTCATACAGTGTTATGATAAGGCCTTTTTTCCAGTCATCAGGTATATGTTGAGACTTAATGACAGCATTGTATACCTTCGACAAATGACTATATAGAAATTCACTTCCGTACTTGAAGCGTTCATACACAATATTATCAATCCCTCCAGCTTTGTTTAGTTTTAATTTACAACATATATTTTCGATTTCACACTCTGTAACAGGGTCGTCCAAATACTTGTCCTTTCCATTGGAAAGCCCAATTTCAATGCCGCTAACACATTTTAATATCTCGCTCTGAAACTTGTTATCGAAACGATTGTCTGCCTTATCAGTAAATATATCTTCGAAATGGCATGCCCATTTTTCTACCATTTCATTTGATTACGATAAGTGACTCCGTCGTACTTCAACTCAGTTTGAGCATATTGTTTCGTTGGTGTTTTGCTCTTTAATAGCTGCCGAAATAATTTCTGACCAATTTCTCCAGATTTATCTATCTCTGTAAACTGCGCTGTCATGTACTTCTCAAACGCTTGCCTTAAGCCCCTTCTAAAATCAGTTTTAGACTGTGTGTACTCTCTGTAACTATCATTTAGTACATCTCGTGGTTTCCCACCGCTCACCCATATCGCTCTGACTCCTATCATGGTATCGTGAAACAATGCCAAATGTTCATTCCAGTATGGCTTTCGATGCTTTTTGAATTTTATTTCAGGTATAGACTCTTAAGCCGAATTTAGTAATGCTGACACAATTTCATTACTATATATATCAATTTCATCCTGCGCTATTACTTCAGTACCTGGTTCGCGTATTTTGGACAACTTATCGTACAGTGATAACTTATACTTCTATAGCATTCCCTCTGACACAGCTTTCTTCCAATTTAACCTGACATTACATGATTTTATAGACTGGAGTTGATACGTTGTTACATTTAATGAACAAATGGCAGGTAGGTGTTCCGACAGGTTTAACTCCGTGTCCTCTAATATACATATGTCGTTTACCAGGTCAAACATGCTCGATTGAATTATTACATGGTCAATGAGTGTACAATTTCCGGTTTGGGGAGAAAATGTATAAGAGGAACCACTGCATATGTTTGTGATATTTGCAGACATTAAGTTAGACCTGTCTAAGAACTCCTGAAAACATGGAGAACGAACATTTTCAGTAAATTTATATCGCGGTCCTTTGAATTTTACATTCATATCCCCATGAAAGATCACCCTCCCTCTCTCCGAGTTACCTGAATACAGCGTTCCAGCATATCTACATTATTACTGAACACATCGAACGCTCTCGAAGATGCTGGCATATATACAGCAACACAGAATATTGACAGGTCATCGGATGCAACAATTTCCGCTCCTACTATCCTTGGGTTATCTACCTCAATTTCCTGTAAGCGATAGCGGGCCTTTTTGAATAGGAGAGCAACCCCGCTTCTCACACTACATCTATACTTAAAAGGATCTATTTCGTAAACAGGTTTTGCGAATACACTATAACCGACAGATTTAAATGTATCAAAAAACGATAAGTTATGTTCCCTTATCCAATGCTCAGATGTTCTAGACAGTGTGTTAGGCACGGAGCTCCCGCCATCAGCACCTCAATGTTCCAACACATAACATTAAGCTTAGTCATGACTATGCTTAACTAGAAATACTGCGCGAGGAACCCATGGCCTCATTCTTATGCCATCAGGCCAGAAGTGACTGCCAATAACTATGTCAGCATCCTCCGATAGGATGTTTAACTGTGCCGAGGCTGTACTCTTCCACCGACGTACAAAGTACCTCAGAAACGTAACACGCACACCAGCTTCTTCCAAGAAGTCGTGCATGGCTGATGCGTAGGCTATATTCTTGTTGATGCCATGAATGTAAAATCGACTAATTCTACGCCTTGCTTGTGTCGTATAACCAGCAAATTTCTCTGATAAACTGGAGTTGGATTTTGGTGTTGGATTACAAACTGATGTAGGAAAATGCACATGTATCTGCCTCTTGCATTCTTTTCCTTTATCCTTAACACCCTCTACGACATTGTCCGTTACATCGTTTTTGGTCACCCCTGGGGGAACCCCAGTGGGGACTATTAATTTTGGTTTCAGTCCCAGATTTTGACCTCTTCTATTTACAGCTTTCGTGTGTTTGCTTCTGTCGCTAATAACAAGCTTTTGGATAACTCAGATATCGATTTAGGAATAGATCTAACATACAACCAAAAGGCGTTCCGAATTTCAAACTGAGATGTTCCCAATATGAATCAGTCACCTTTGAGGTTCCCGAAGGGGTAGACTGTTATATTATATATTGCTATTGATTGATTGAGATTTTAATGTCTGACAAACGACTATATTGGTAAAATTTCTTTATAACCAATATAAATTTTGCAATAAAAAGCTCAGGTAGAAAAGCTCAATAACGCCTCTTTTATTTTATCATCTATTCACGCAGTGACAAAAGAAAACGTCACCTAGCAAAAGGGCAAACTTGATTTGACATGTCGGGTTTGTGCTTGCCGCCGGCACACTACATTCACGCATATGCGCAATTTGGCGGACGCAAATAACATTTTGTATGGCTTTGCATTTCTCTGCAGTCCGGCAAAACTTCTAATCGAACGGCAGGTGCCGAACATGCGGGACTTAGGGGACATACGTAATCAGTAGGTAGGTGCCGCCTTCCCGGCGGTAACCGGCACGCCTGAATCAAGTTCGTCCAAAGAAAAAAGTTTACGACATTTATGGAAATTGCTTTATTTTTTTAATTTACATACCATTTTCAGCCGTAACATTATAATTTCAAAGGGTGATATGTTATAAATAAATGCGCGATCATTCAAACAAATATTTCATCCACGTTCATATACCGCATGACAACGTTTACAACTTTGGAACACTTTACGACATAACACTTTACGGCAGAAAATGGAAAACCGGAAGAATACAGGGTAATGTAAGGTAAGTAGTTCATTGCCATATTCTGAATTTATATATTAAAAGCGCTCGACACCGTTTACTGAAAGTTATCGTTTTTGCGGTGGTGGCAGTGCCATGGTGACCACGAGGTACCGACAAAACAATACCATGTTTTGCCGGTACAGTTCCACGTGCACGTGGCGATACTGTACCGTGGTCATATTTTATATTATTTATGTATATCGCTATTGCCAATAATATTCCTGTCAGTGTCCTGTCAAAACGTAAGGACAAATGTGTTTAACAGCACTGTTGTGCATGTATGTATTTCTTTTCTATGAAATCAACCAACAAAGATCCAGTCTAATTTAGGGATGTAAACAATAACATGTTTTGCCGGTACAGTTCCACGTGGTCACCACGTTGCGATACTGTACCGGCAAAACACGGCATTGTCATATTTATGTGTATCGCTATTGCAAAATTATATTCCTGTTAGTGTCCTGTCAAACCGTAAGGACAGATGTTTTTAACAGCACTGTTGTGCATGTATATATTTCTTTTCTATGAAATCAACCAACAAAGATCCAGTCTAATTTCGTGGAGGTTGCTTCATAAGTTGTAATAACTTACGCCAAATCTTATTTTCCAATTCTGGTTAATAAAATATGTTTAAAGTCAACGTCTAATTTAGGGATGTAAACAAAATTGAGGGTATTGCGGTATTTGCAGCTCTTTCTGCAAATCATTGCTCCTTTCTTAATATTTCCCAAGATCACTGATGGTTATATCTGTAACATAAAACATTTCTCTTTAGTTTCGGTACCGTAGGTGTAACAATACAGGTTGAGCACAGGGACTTGTATGGACTAATATGATACATATTAGCTAGAAATATGTATATATATATATAGGTATTTCTAGCTTATTTTATCATATAAGTCTATACAAGCCCATGTGGGTTGAGCTTACCAGAATATATTGCAATACAGAAGGAAAATATTGCGATACTGTCGCAATGTAATTTCATAGGAAAAAATGGTATTTTTTTCTGATAATTGGGCTTAATAAGTGTCAAAATGCTGTCATTAAATCTGAGATCATTTGTGTGATACATTTGTATTGAATTGTATGCTAGTAATAGCCTGGATTATGGTTATTGGCATATCTATTCGACTGTTGCGATTCGCATTGTGATAGATACATGTACGATATGGCCTGTGTATTGCGATATACTGGTTTTCCGATACATTGTAATTGCACCCCTATAGTCTATACATGCTTTAATAAACCATGATCGCACTAAATATCCCAATTAAGCATTGTAAGATAGCTGATATTTTATCATTTCCAGAATACACAAAAAATGGAAGGAGGGACAGCTGCTGAAATACACTGTAAGTCATTACAATTAGNTATGGAGTTAAATAACCACCAATACAATACCAGTACAAACTAGTGATAGGGATTGGAAATTCCTTAATTATCAGCCTTTAGTTTTGGTGAAAATTATTTGCTCCAATATGCATGTTCAGTTCTCTTATATCATTTTTTTTTTCATTTTAACAGATGAACTATCTTATCCTGGCACTTTGGCATGTTTGAATGTGGAAGGCCTTGAAATTGGGATGAAGAAGGCCAGGGAATGTCACAGAGATAAAAAAAAAAATGAAATTATTTGCAGTGTTTGTGTTTTATGGTCATAAAACATGGAACATTTTCTTGAAGTTAATCAACCACATGCTTTCCTATTATATCCTAGTAGGTTGGCATGGTTACCTAAACAGCGTGTATGCATACCTGGTCATTGTTAGACCATTTTGATTGACAGGTGGGAATATGTCGGTTGTAGCTTGGTCAATGATTTATTATACTGAAAATAATCAGACAGGAGATGGGGTGACTTTCATGTCATTTTGACATATTTCTAGTTGTGTACTATTCCGTGTTCACTTGTATTTTCCCGAAGTTCCGTATGGAAAGTATCGAACCGATTCCTGCTTTGGACTGTTGGTCCCATAACTGGACAGGCGTCAATGGTTTGAGTACTATTTGACATTTGAGCACTCGTTGTTTTACATAACCCTTTAGCATCATTCCTCGCGTCTTTGGTAATATTCTTCTCTTTTGTTGATTTCCTTCTTTCGGTAAATTCCTGACGTAGGTTTGCAATAGATGATTGACACTGGTTGACATCCTCAGTAAGTTTGTCGACTCGGCTACCAACCTTACAGAAGTTTTAAGCCTGACCATACCATTAGATTGTTCGTCATCAAATCTCGACGCAATTTTTTCACAATCACTTGTCTTCTCCCGTGTTTGAGACACATCGGCTCTCAAATTAATCAGCTTTTTTTCCAGCGAGTTCTCACTTTTCTTTAAATCGTTTTTTGTTTGAAACGCGTATGTTCATGTTACTCGCAGTTTTTGCAGTGTGTCACACTCTTCTTTTGTTTAGTTCTATGGTAAGCTCGTCGTTTTTCTGTGTCAGTTTGCAGTTTTACGTAGTTCGTTAATTTCCTTATCTGACTTGGCCAATGTACTCCTCATTGTTTTCTGTTCCGTTTGGTAACTTTTTGCTCTATTTTGTGCGTCCTCTTTCTCTTTGAGAATAGTTTAAAATTTATTTTTCAATTCACATATTTCCTTTTTATTGTTAGTTTCAAGCCTCATAGGGATTTAGTTCTTCTAGTTGACCCCTTNGGGGGGGGCTAGTGGTTAGGGCATCATTCTCCAGAAGAAGACGGTTGAACATGCTATGTGATTAAACAATCAACAGCACAAATGTCAGTGATCTACACATAATTATCTATATATTTTACCGTTTTATATTCATAAGGATATACCTAAATTATTTATTTCATGCAATGCAATTATTATAATGGATAATAATAATAGAAAAAAATATAACAAAAGGCAGGAAATTACCGATTTATATAAGAACAGTTCTGTTAATTGTATATCAAGAATACACTATTATGTCAAATGTCGATCTTGTGTACGATTGACTCTGCAAGTCATACAAGTTGAAACACTTGGATGGAATCCCTCTGACCTGAGAAGTTTGTCACCACCAGTTTATCACCACAAACAGATATTGCTCGTGGTTGTCCGATACCGTCCGCTGCCGTTAACAGTTCCCGGACGTTAGTCCCGTCCCCGGACATCTGTACCACGTTGTGTGAGGTTTGACCACAGACATAGATGTTACCTTCCATGTCGACGTCCACTCCATACGCACGCTTAACTACACCAACCTTCAACACGTCCGTGTACTTGTTGTCAGTAGACAACCTACCAATTACCGTACTACCAGTACTAGTATAATGGGCGATAAAGAGCTGTCTGTCCTTGGAATCATTTGACAACGCGAATACTCCGTCAGTATATCGATATAACGTCTTTGTCGTCCCGTCTTTCTTAACACTGCAGACCTCGGATCCTGTACTCACGATAAACTCATCATCTCTGTACGTTATACCGTAATATTGTTTCGTTGTGTTTATTACAGACGACAGTGTAAGTTTGGAGGGTGTCACAGTCACTACATGTATACCTCCAGGGCTATATATAGCGGCCGCCACAGTGGTGTTATCCACCATACACAGATCCCAAGGATTTCCATCCAATTTCAACTCGTCCACAACATCCCCAGCGTCGTTGATTAACTTGATCTTCTTATTGTTGTAATCTCCCAGCACAATTCTGCCATCAGGAAAGTATACAACACCACGAGCATCACAAGCAAATTGATCAGACGGACATTTTATGTTCACCTTTCTTATTTCCCTTACTTCACATTTAGATAAAGGTTTGACGAGAGTTGGGACACCTGGTAAATCTCTTCGTTGCTTTCGGACAACGACTTTACCAAAGTTCAGACTTGTCACGTCCGAATCGATTTCATGTTCAATACTGACAGTTGAAATTGACATCTGCATTTCTTTCACTAGATCCTTACAAGCCTCGAGCTCCGTCTGACCTTTCTGGTAAAGTCGGATCGTGTCCATATGATCGTTCTTCTGTAGAGCTGTAGCGGACGATTCTAATGTATTCTGTATAGCGACCTTCAGTCGTTCACACTTCTGAGTGGACACCTTCAGATTTTCTCTTTCCTGTTTGTACGCCGTGATTACGTCATCTGTGATTTTCTTCTTCATCTCTCTGATACGTTTATCCATACGTTCCTGTAGGTCGTCGATACTTTTCAGTACCGCATCTTTGTCGTCTGCAATGTTCTGTTGTCGTAGATAAAACTCCTTTATCATGGATTCCATGTCGTCTGCTCCTTGCTGTAGAAATGTCTTTCTTTCCTCTAGTTGGGAGCTACTATTCAGTTTCTCACAGTAATCCTCTGTTGTGGACACGTTCTCACATTTCCTGTGACCAACAGTTATACATTTACTGCAACCCAGGGACTTGTGATCCTCACAATAATAAGAGATCTTCTTCTGGTGTTTGTCGCATCGTTTGTCAGATGTTTCCTGTCTCAGCAGGAAATTCCCGTAACCTCTCATATCTACAATATCACAGCTCACATGGACCACATCATGGAAATCCACTTTACAAGACTCACAGAACAATGACTGATTTATTTTACACCAGAATTGTGCAGAAGTCATGTTTCCCTTTCTTTGGCATGGCGCGCAGTAATGTGGCTCTGTCGTCCTGTTCCTCAGTTGTATCATCTCTATGGTAACGTTGTCGGTCGGGAACTGCTGGGCCCATTTCTCTTTGTCCTCTGTTTTGTCCACGGGGTGAGTTAGGGTCCTACATACCGGACAGATAAAGGAAGTCGCCGTATCACTCGTCCCTAACACCTCATTGACGATGTAGCTACTCAAACATTCCTCACAAAGAGAATGACGACACGGCAGAGACTTCGGCTGTCGTAACTGCTCCAGACAGATTGGACATTCGAGAAGTTGGGAGTCCGACAGGTTTGGTAGTGTGCTGTCTTCAGAGTGAGGGTCTGGATGGGGAGCACCTTCCGCCATTGTATACGTACTCAAACACTAGTTTTGTATCTGCAAGTATGAGAATAACGAAACATCGGTATGACTTTTATGGAACGTAAAGTGTGTTTCTCACATAAATAAGAGGAAATAAGACACTGTTCATGTTACTACTTATAAGATTCGGTTGTAGACACCTGCGGAGATGCTAGATATGTTACGTGTACCAATCCCGATTTTTTATTAATAAAGTTTATATACTGTATCATAGCGGAGAGATATAATACTAATGCAGGTAATCCATTCCTCTGATGTCAACATATGGAACGGTTCGTTATCAATTTTACAGAGCATCACAATAGGTTTGAAATACAATTCAAATTAACCCGATTTTCACAGTGATGCGAAATGCTTAGAGGTTACAATTAAGTATCTTGAATATTATCACAAACTTAATGTTTATTAATAACATTTGCCTGGTATAGTGGGTATCAGCCGCAGAAGGTGTTATTGATCTATATAGAACAACATAACCGTTACAAGTATAGTTTCTGAATCAAGGTTGGAAAAACACTTCAAAGGCACAGACCGATTACCTTTGATTACATGTCAAATGGTCACTAAAATGCTTATCGAGTACATTCGCCTGGTATTCAGTCGTAGTTTATATCTATTGCGTTTTGTGATTTATCATGCTATTTGACTTATACAGTGCAGACTGAATGCTTGGCTCTGTTTGGATTGGTTCACAAAACAATTTCTACAAAAACAAACTTGGCTTTAGATATGAAATAATTATGATCGTACTTTTGGTACGTACATTTCAAACTACATCAAAATATGAGTAAGTATTTCTCAGAGCGAGTGTCCGATCCGTAGCTGTCTCAAGAATAACAACTATATCAAATATGTATAAGATATTCCATTCGCTTTTTATTTTTTGTAACTCCTAATATTTTTCATCAGTATTCGGACATATTTCCTAAATAATCTTCATTGAATTATATATCATTCAAACGGAGAGGTGCAAACTTTCATATACACCAATAGAATGAGTTGATAGCGTAGTTGGATTATCATGAAAGTACGGTACTTTACTGAGAAAACTTACGTACAATGTATATATGTGTCATGTGTTGTTATAAAAAGCTGTGCGAAGAAAGTCATGGAAATTTATTGTTGTGTTTTCTTGCCATCCATGTATACATTAAGGAATCCTTAGAATATTATCCATATAATGTTTCAGGCTTCTGTCCTCCTCCTTAAGTCTTATTTAGGAAAAAGTTGTCTTGGTTTTCATGTTCTTTGATATTTATCAAAATATATGTTTCCCTTATGGATAGCTGACTAATTAGGTTCCTGTATCGTACAACGGGAGGTACTGTAACTCATAACAATGTACCCTTCCCTTTGTTAACAATTTCCCTTTAAAACTTTTTGTCTATCAAAATCATCCTTTTCCTTGTTGAATTCAATATATTTACCGCCCGACAAATCATTTATTACGAATATGTGAAGAAGAGTAAATTTCAACGTGAAAGCTACTGATGACGGCAGATATATAATATATATTATATTTGCTTGTTATCAATGTAAATTCCGTTCATATTCACAAAGAATATAGATTTAAAATAAAAATGATTGTGTTCGAACAATTTAGTTCCGATTAGGTCATATTATTGAACGTATCAACGCAGACACGTGTACAATTGAAATGTATGTATAGAATGAGGGTTTGCCAAATTTTCCTATTACTTCCGCTCTGCATATAATTAGAAAATGGCGCCGTTGCATACGTAAAGTCATCAACTTATGGTATCCGACAGTGGTGTTACTGTACAATTCCTACTCTATTGTCCATATATAGTCAACTAATGACGTCATGTACTTCCTCTTTCGGTTTCCCTACGTCTAACATTACTACAGCCGCTACAGCATATTCTACGATTACAATGAACGTATTCTGAGTGCATACACTATATTTACATGTTCATTTGGTGTAAATGGTGTTACTATTATTCAAATATAAGTACGGAATATGTATGACTGTACTTACCGCTCCATCAATGAATATGTAGGACACCTCTCCGTTGTTATGGCGCCCTTTGGAATGTGACTCAATACACTAATAAGACGTCCGTACATTGTAATGTCGGGTACGATATATCCGGATAACTTACGACTAGTTTACTACACATAGCTTGTTTCGTTAAGATATCTACTAGAGAACAAATTAACACATCAACCTTACAGGTGTATTTTATTGACAATTTACGTTAGAAGACACGCACCCTCCGGTACAACGAAATGTTCTAGAGCTTTTATCACTTACACATCATCATTGAATTTCACGAAATTGATATCCGTTTAACTTCAGACCAGGTAATCCAAAACTGTTCATTCACTCTATGCTTTACAGTTTATCAGTAAGTACAGGTACTGAGATCTAACGGAAATCACGACATGTATGATATCAATCGATAACATAATTCCTTTTGGTATATCAATGTGATACGAAACCAGAGTAAAATCAGACGGAATATTCCAACGTCTCAAATCAATAAATTCTTAAAAAAATATCAACGTTTGAAAAGCTGATATTTAATATATTTTTGTTTGTTTTGGTGTTTTTTTAAGATAGAGCGGCAAAAAGAAAATAAAGATGATCAAGAGATATATTTTCATAAGGATAAATGGCAGAGATTTTTTTGTAGGTCTGAAATATCGCCTATCATGATATTGCTTGACACACGTGAACATGAACGAGTATTAAAAAACGAACAATTGTAACAAAAAAAGATAACACAAATTATATGGTTCACAGTGTGAAAATCATGTTATCTTTCAACTGGACTTAAATCTTTTAAGCGTACAGCATCTATTATAAGTTTTTCAAACTTTAGCGTGTATTACGAAATCAAATTATATTAAATATTGAGTGGGATATCGTATCAATATCGTAAAAATGTGTCGCGTCGTTATTTATCTAGTGGCAGCTAATAGTCGATATCAGAGATGTAAAACATAAGATATTATGTTCGGACTGTATGTACATGTATCATGTTCGAATTGTAAGTACATGTATAATGTTCGGATTGTATGTACATGAATGATGTTCGAATTGTAAGTACATGTATAATGTTTGGACTTTATGTACATCTATGATGTTCAGACTGCGTGTAAATGCATGTTGTTCGGACTGTGTGTACATGTATGATGTTTGGACTGTATGTACATGTATGATGTTCGGACTGTATGTACATGTATGATGTTCTGACTGTATGTACATGTATGATGGCTGGACTGTGAGTTGTACATGTATGGTGTTCGGACTGTATGTACATGTATAATGTTCGGACTTTATGTACATGTATGATGTTCGGACTGTATGTACATGTATGATGTTC
>NW_018408916.1:815236-846108 GCF_002113885.1 Mizuhopecten yessoensis
GATGTTCGGACTGTATGTACATGTAAGATGATCGGACTGTATGTACATGTATGATGTTCGGACTGTATGTACATGTAAGATGTTCGGACTGTATGTACATGTAAGATGATCGGACTGTATGTACATGTAAGATGTTCGGACTGTATGTACATGTAAGATGTTCGGACTGTATGTACATGTATGATGTTCGGACTGTATGTACATCTATGATGTTCGGATTGTATGTACATGTATGATGTTCGGACTGTATGTACATATATGATGATCGGACTGTATGTGCATGTATTATGTTCGGGCTGTATGTACATGTATGATGTTCGGATTGTATGTACATCTATGAAGTTCGGATTGTATGCACATGTATGATGTTCGGGCTGTATGTACATCTATGATGTTCGGATTGTATGTACATATATGATGTCTGGACTGTATGTACATGTATGATATTCGGACTGTATGTACATGCATAATGTTCGGACTATATGTACATGTATGATGTTCGGACTGTATATACATGTATGATGTTCAGATTGTATGTACATATATGATGATCGAATTGTATGTTGTACATGTATAATGTTCGGACTGTATATACATGTATGATGTTCAGATTGTATGTACATGTATGATGTTCGGACTGTATGTTGTACATGTATGATATTTGGATTGTATGTACAGGTATGCTGTTTGTACTTTATGTACATGTATGGTGTTCGGACTATATGTACATGTATGATGTACGGACTGTATGTACATATATGCTGTTCAGATAGTTTGTGCATGTATGATGTTCGGACTGTATGTACATGTAAGATGATCGGACTGTATGTACATGTATTATGTTCGGATTGTATGTACATATATGATGTCTGGACTGTATGTACATGTATGATGTTCGGACTGTATGTTGTACATGTATGATGTTTGGACTGTATGTACATGTATGATTGGATTGTTTATATATATATAATGATCGGACTTTATGTACATGTATGATGATCGGACTGTATGTACATGTATGATGTTTAGATGTTCAACGGGATATGTTAATATGCAGTCCGCTACTATCTTGCAATGTACGTACCTAATTGTAAGATCTTAGTAATTTTGTATCGAACCTAAAAACCCATTTCAATTTTGCAGAAACTGTTTTGTGAATCAATCCAGAAGTAGCTAAGCAGTCTGTCTTCATTGTATGAGTAAAACGACGCGATGAATCATAAAAAAATCATCTTAATCAACATCGAACTGTATGTACATGTATGATGTTCGGACTGTATGTATATGTATGATGTTTGGACTGTATGTACATGTATGATTTTCGGACTATATGTACATGTATGATGTTCGGATTGTATGTACATGTATGATGTTCGGATTGTATTTACATGTATGATGTTCGGATTGTATGTCTGGACTGTGAGTTGTACATGTATGGTGTTCTGACTGTATGTACATGTATGTTTTTCGGACTATATGTACATGTATGCTGTTCGAACTGTATATACATCTATGATGTTCGGATTGTATGTGTACATGTATGATGTACTGACTGTATGTACATATATGATGATCGGATTGTATGTACATGTATGAGGTACGGACTGTATGTACCCACCTGCTGTTCAGATAGTTTGGGCATGTATGATGTTCGGATTGTATGTCTGGACTGTGAGTTGTACATGTATGGTGTTCTGACTGTATGTACATGTATTATGTACGGACTGTATGTACCCACCTGCTGTTCAGATAGTTTGGGCATGTATGATGTTCGGTCTGTATGTACATGTATGGTGTTCTGACTGTATGTACATGTATGAGGTACGGACTGTATGTACATGCATAATGTTCGGACTATATGTACATGATGTTCGGACTGTAGGTACATGTATGATGTTCGGACTGTATATACATGTATGATGATCGGATTGTATGTACATGTATGATGTTCGGACTTTATGTACATGTATGGTGTTCGGACTGTATGTACATGTATGGTGTTCGGACTGTATGTACATGTATGATGTTCGGACTGTATATACATGTATGATGATCGGATTGTATGTACATGTATGATGTTTGGATTGTTTATATATATATAATGATCGGACTTTATGTACATGTATGATGATCGGACTGTATGTACATGTATGATGTTTAGATGTTCAACGGGATATGTTAATATGCAGTCCGCTACTATCTTGCAATGTACGTACCTAATTGTAAGATCTTAGTAATTTTGTATCGAACCTAAAAACCCATTTCAATTTTGCAGAAACTGTTTTGTGAATCAATCCAGAAGTAGCTAAGCAGTCTGTCTTCATTGTATGAGTAAAACGACGCGATGAATCATAAAAAAATCATCTTAATCAACATGTATAACATGAAATGTTCGTTGTGTATAAACTTTCGTTGTCTTGTTGGTTGCTATGGAACCACAAATATAAATACAACGATTATTTCTACTACTCGAAAGAATGTACTCAACGAAAATGTGAAAATTACCTGAACTTTAAGTAATTGTAATTATAAATTGTACGCATTTTTACGGCAAATTTACAATTCCGCACTCCATCAGACCGTGTTCCTATTCTAATTTATATACCAATTTTACATTTTCGTGTGATATTGACACAGCGATTCACAAACGAATATCTTAATATAATTGAATAATTCATTTAGAATAACGTTATGTTTTTACTGAAATGGACATGTGTTTATCAATCTGTTGTAGAAGAACAGGTAATTGTTTTCTTAGCATGATGTCAACACTTCCACAGTAGTTATATTCATTTTACCTGTGTGATAGTTATTTCAATTGTCTGACATGAACAGAGAAGTATAATGAGTGACTTTTTGTCATTTTAAAACATACATAAATGTGTTACGGTGTTGGCAATGATTCTCGCAATGGTGGATACATTTCGTTTGCTAACCACTAAAGTTTGTACCCACACAATAATTTGAAAGCTCCAACCATGAAAGAAAGTACACACGAACATTTCATGTACATAATGTAATATAGTATATTATTAACACACAAATGCAACAATGTTTGATATATTTATTTATTCATTTTACAATAAATATGAAACAAGTTATTTCAACTTATGTCAATCACTCTTGGTGGACCGGATGTTAGGGCGTGGAGTGTCTGATTGTGAGAGGAAACCGGAGTACCCAGAGAAAACCCACGTGGGCGGGCAGAAGACCCCAAACCTTTTCACCTCCGATCAAGGAATCTAACACCGGATGCCTTGATGAAAGGAAATGCGCTATCCATCAGGGTTTAAAACAGTACAGCTAGAGTTGAGGGCTGAATCAATGTTGATTAAAACAAGACAAACGATCACCAACATGAACAAAAGTCTTCGAATATTGACAAAACGCGTTTTAACTCTTTCCTGTTGCAGTACATGTATATGCTCTGTTCTGTTTTCCTATAACTTTGAGATATACCAGCGAACTAAATCATTAAATAACATCGAAAAACGATGTCCGATAATCAAGAATCGCTTACCTCCCTTACCACAGACATCATCACTACAACACACATTCTACGATTACATACTGGTTACTTTGGTTGGTCTTTATTTTGTTTAACATCCTATTGACAGCAGACCATATACGGACGTGTCACTACGTGTGTAATGTATCCGTGCTTGTGTGTGTGTGTGTGTGTGTGTGTGTGCTGTAGATGACATGTTGGTGTATTTGCCTTCTTGGTATAAGTAAGGTTTGTATGTTTGGTTGTGTTTTAACGTCTCCGTATCGGCTATTGTCATAATTATGAGAACGGGTGTCCTGAGAGATACCCCCGATAACAAAGGTAGAGAAGGGAGAAAACAGATACACGCTTTAACTCTAAGCCTTTTTACAAAGGTAAATGTAAACTATATACATGTTCATTTGAAGGAATTGGGGAGGACGTTCTAAAAGGTAAGGCAGAATGTACAAACTTAAATATATAACATTGTTGTTCTGTTATAGCGTAATTATACCAATGTTGTCTTATACTTAAGTAATCAAATCTTTGTTGTTTAGATATTAAGTAATTATACAAAAGTTGTCCGAAACTTAAGTAATTAAATCTTTGTTGTTTAGACAGCACGTGCTTTTATCAATGTTGTTCAGTATATAAGTTGTTTTGACATTTTTGTTAAAGGGACATCACGGCGAATCATTTTTTTTTTCCATTTTTTAAAATGCTACATAAACATATCAAGTGAGTCTACTTATGCAAAATAACGGTCGGATTTGGCTGATACATATTCATAAAAATGAGTAATTTTAAGATAACTATCGGGATTTCTATACCTGTCTGACCAACGTTTTGTTCAAATATTTCCCTCTACTAGCTCATGCGCATAGCCCACAAGTTCATTGTCAACAAAATGTACACGAGAGGAAACTCGGTTTAGTGGCCTATCATTTCCATACTGAAAGGTTTTGAGTCTAAGAAGTGGTATGGCTTGTTTGGGAATCTGCTTTCTGTTCCTTTTACAACAGTGAGGTTTGGGTTGAGGATCCGGACCACCCAGGAGAATTCCACACCCTTTGAGATGCCCCAAACCATTACGTTACCAAACATATTGCGTTCAACTATGCATTCATCAACGAATCGCTGACCGCGGCTGCGATACGCCTTTTGCTTCTCGTGGAAACGATTAAGAAATCGTCATCGATAGAAAGGACATGTCACTTTCGTCGGTGTAATGTCAGTTGTTGCCAGACTTAGACCAGTGTGCAATGTTTCCCTCATGATGCTAGATAATCCGAACAGTTTGAGTACTCGGTGTGTACGGGCAGCAGTGCGCAGAGGACTACTGTTATGGCACGATTTCTCACTCCGACACGATTAAACGATTTTTCGGATTATGAAGCGGTCTTTATACGTTGACTATCCATTCAAATCCAATTCTTCAATTATTACCGTAAGCGATACAGCTTGTTGATATTGCAATACATATATTATGCCCAATACAATGTCATACAAAGTTAGGTTCAAGCATACAGTTATATATAACTCACTCATTTCATTGACAAGAGGTGTGACCTAATTTCCAATGCTTAACACAAACGATTCCCTAGATTACCAAATTCTGTAACATTGTATGTACTTACCAATTTCAATAGTTCATACAAGGGCGGCTTCGCAGCTTTAATAAGGTTTTAACCGTATTTGACGCAGTAAATTCTGTTCTTTACCTTTAAAAACAAATTGGAATTCATCTTCAACTTCAGTAGTTCATATAGGACATTTACGGTAAGAAACAGCCTGTGTCTATCGAAGACTGACCCAATGTCACGCAAATATGTAGACAGACAATTTATTGGAGGCTTGGCAACACTATAAACTGCCGCCGTGCGACACAAGTTTGGCCATGACTATCAATCAAAACATTGCAGTCGCTCTGCCGTTCTGAACTTGCGGTGAATCTGTCGATGTTAAATGTCCGGAGGGGATTGAGCTGTTTGCCAGTCCTTTACATGTTATTTACAAGAGTGCATCATCGGCAAACCCCGATCGCGAAGGCCACAGCAATATGTTTATTAAAGCGTTTGATACTGTGCAACATGAAAGAATGTTGGTGTTTTTTTTTGCGAATCAGGGGTAAATGTGACTTAAAGGGACAATTTGGTTAAGAAAGATTTTTTTATTGTCTTATTACAAAAATTTTCATGATAATATAGTTTGATATTTCTTATTGAAATTGACAAGAAACAATGTTTTCTTGGCATTCTTAACCTGTAATGAAGAAATCCTTAAATATACAACTGTACGTTTTAGCGACAACTGCCCCGTGAACTTCTCTCGATAACAAATATGTCTTTCCAGCCTGTTTCCTTTTATTGGAATCCAACCGTAAACATCATGATACTTATAAATCCTCCTTGCGATATGTTTGTGTAAATGTGCGAAACCGGACTCAATGACACTGTGCTGTCTGTCGACAGCGGTGTACTGGACACGGTTACCTCTCACTGAAAGGCCCGGATATTGCGCTATTTTGGTTGAATCTATATTTATCAACGGCTCCCCCCCCCCCCCCCCCCCCCCCCCAAAATAAAAAAATAAAAAAAAAATGACAAAAAATGACCTCTCTGGACAATGGCCTCAGGTCATGGCATTACCAACTACGTCAAGTTTCGTTAGGAGGTATATATTCTCAGTATGACTAAATAACCCCTTTAAAGTGTGACACGGCGTGCACGAATTCCTTGATTCAGAGCAAGGGGAACGAACACCCGCACTAGCGAAACTTTGTTTGCCTTCCATCCCCCATGTCTGAACGTGAAATGGTAATAAAATGAAATAAAAACCGGACTAATCTACTATCTCGACATTTGATTATGTTGTTTTGTAGTCTGTTTATGTTGAAATTTATGTCGCAATTTATTGCTCTTTTCCAGCGACGCGTGTATTAATATCATCTTTGTTTTTCAAAATCAACGGTATAAATAGCTGAGTTATCTTTAGACAGCAGCTTTATGGCAAATCACTGTCTTTAACTCGTGAGTGTTATCTTTACAAATGGAAATAAAGGGTGACAAAAACATCACCTTATATTCACTACCACTCTTTTCCTGTAGTGTTTAAAACTATTTTTCTTCTTCTATATGATCGGCACCAGAATGAACGCGGAGCAATTTTCAGATAACGGTTGTTAGTTTTATGGCAGGTGATTATCATCGTTTTGTGTTATTTTTTTAAAAATAAAAGAGCCTAATTTTTAAACAATATGCGAGTGATTGTCAACATGACATTGGAAGACGGTGGGTACTAATTTGACGTCACAGCGCAGGCGTGTATGAAATAAGGGCAAAGGAATATACATCCATCAAAAGGACTTCACAGTTCAGTGAACAGACACAAAAGCTTCATGCTCTACAGAACCTCAACAGGGCCCAATAGTCGATCCCAACAATTATTCGTCGCTGATTGTATACAAGTTTCAAGTTTTAATATATCCAAATGCAATACAGCATATAGGTTACAAACATACATGTACATAATTAGATATTCAAAATTCATATGTAATGTACAAGATGGCGGAAGACAATTCCATTCAAATATATATATGCCTATAAGCTACAGACATGTATTAATGATATCACGTGCAGTTTCATAGCATGATATTTCGTAAAGTTGTTGAAAGGACAGTATTTAACAATATAATTATATTTGTGACGTTACGACGTGTATATATGTGACGTCATGAAATTATGACATCATAATGAAAACACTACATATAACTTCAAACAGCCAGAAAGAACCATTGGATGTTATTAAAGTACTATTTAACGCGCTATTAACGAATATTAAATAACTATTATTATACATGTACACTTATAACAAAGTAGTTTCAAATAAAATTTTAATATAATATCACTACTGAGCGAGGAGAATTTTCACGATCTGTTGATCCCAACAATCATTCGTCGCTGATTTTATACATATTCACGATCTGTTGGTCAAAGTTGACAATTTCAGAGCTAGAACTATAAACACACTCCTTGATTCTTCTGGGGTTATGCTCCCCTATTCTCTCTGAACCCCTGGAATATGTCATATCAAATTCAACGGCTAAGTGTGCACCACCTTGTGGATGACACACGAACACTCATTTGATCCTTTGATGTACATCAAATTAATCTCGCGGTCGCATAACGGTAACATTGACCGGTTTTGAAGTATTGTGTCGTTCCTCTGTAATCTTCAAAGGACAGGTATCAGCCGAACGAGTGGTCAGGTTTTTTTACCCGAGATCAATCAAATAGCTGGCCGCGTGCCTTCAATTTGCTATGACCTAGCCTTTTCCAGGGGTGCAGAGAGCGAAAGTGTGCGTAACCATGGGTATCTGGGATCTCGGAATACTTTCCGGAGAGTGTAGCAATCCCTATCTCGCGGATGATATTGCCTCGACAACTACTGTTCCTAACACGCCACAAACATTGATTTTGCTATCGCAGGAAACTATCAAACATTTGAACGTGACGTTTAATAATAAAAATGAGTGCTATTTTGAGCTTTTATGAGAACTCTTTTATATATAAGCTGGTATATTGATAACGACAAAGACATTAGTGAAATGAAATCTGAAACCTAACTAGGTGTCATATTATTATCAAAACTGATGAACACCGAGTCCGTCATCAATTGATGCCCAATGGGCGTTTTAGGATCCACGCTAGAGCGTGCAAAGGGCCATTCGGTCCCAACAGTAGGCAGATGAATTTTATTAAACTACATAAAACTGTTATCCTACCAGCCGTATGTTATAGATGTAATTTATGGAATCATTTTACGAAATCCAATATTCATACTCGTTAAGTCATACAGCATAAAACGCGAAAATTATTTTGAATCTCCGTCCATCAACAAGATGAAATATGACTGAATCCCCCTTCCTGGATTACGCAGAAAAGAATCGGAAATCGACAATTTGTCAAATAAAAGCTTTGGTGTCTACAAATGCTCATTAGTTCTCATTATAGAAAACAATTTGGATTTATATCAGACATTGTGAATGTGTTTGACAAATACGGAGAGAGCTTGGACACGCTAGATTACACAGACGAGCAATACTTTCCGAACAAAAAGATATAGAAACTGACCGTAAAAAGGCTCCCGTCTCTCATTAAGACAAACTTACATTGTAGTTCAATAATAGATTGCCACTGACAACGTTATTTCACTCGTTCCTGTAAAGCGCATTGCACGTAAATTCCGCAACTTATATGTCATCCCAACTCAAATTGTTGAACTTAACAATAAATGTGTCAGAAAACGAACATTAACCTGTGAAGTTCATAGAACGTAAAGTCTGTACCTGTTATTAATCTGCAGAGAAATTAAACAGCATATAAAATGCATATTTGGCAAATACCTAGTATAACACAACGACCGACTTTTAAAACTCAAAGTGTTGAACTTAGTTATAATTGTGATAGAGAAGGAACGGACTTTGTCAGCTCTTTCCTCACACCATGTACTAGTTACTACTTAAAATGTACAGACACTATCTTGAATGGCCCTTTTGTTCTACCATATCTGGTATAGAGCGAAATAGACGATGATGATTCCGTGGAAAATGTACGCAAAATCATGACTGTCGCGATAAACAAATAACAAAACCATTTCTTACTGTGCGTATCTTATAAATTATTGTTTTGAATGATGAAAATTTGAGTGCAATCAATAACGTACAGATTAAACAAGTGAAATTGAGTACATTTTTTGGTATAATGGCATTGTTACAATTCATATATTTTTATAATCTTCAGAAATTGCAGGTTCCCTTCATATTAAAAATATAGTGTCATCCATATTGTACACTTAAAATAGATCCTTTGAACATTTATAAGAAACTTTGGTATTTTACTTTTCACGAGTTGTCTTCCCTTCGTTCTTAAAACACCTTGACAAATTCGATATTGTTAATCAAGCTTATTAATTGCAATAAAAATTCTATTTAAAGACTCCCTTTTTTATCTTTGTACTAGTAATTCGCTCTGAAGTCTAATGTATGTGGGAGTCACACACAATACGCCGCCACTATGATGTACGATCCTCTACTTAAGTGGCCCATTTCTCTTGACTATGATTACTGAGTGGTCAAACAAGCAGTAGTCACGCGAAACAGTCATTATGTTTGATTTAGAGACGTTGTATGAACTACCCTCCTTCCCCGCACTAGTGTGGTTATTGTTCATCAGAAACGTACATTACAGGCATGGGATAGGTAGAATGTCTTAGATTCATCTATACCGCTTGATAGTTTGGACATTAATGCGCCTGTTACAAAAAATGATCTGCTATATTTCCTTATGCGACACTTGAGATCTATATTTTTTTTTCTCTTTTCCTCTCTATTTCTTCCTCTCGGTGATGTCTCCCTGGGGACCCATCTTGCTATGAACCTAGCTGGTGCCGGGATGTTAAACTCTAAACAAACCAACACAAAAACAATAACTAAATAAAATTGATTTAATTGATTTTGAAGTGGTATGTTGTTAACTTGTGTTAGAGTGGTCGGGTCGTGCAGTGGATAGCGCACATTCCTTTCACCAAGGCGACCGGGGTTCGATTCCCCTATCGGACGTGAAAAGGTGTAGGGTCACCTGCCCGACCACGTGGGTTTACCCCGGGTGCTCCTTTTACATTAAGACCCTATGCGCGCTTACATCCGGGCCAGTAAGAGTGATTAATATAAGTTGAAATAAATAAAGTGTATATTTTTTATATATATATTTTTTTTTTTTTATTTTTTTTACAGGCAGTTAAAATATACCACCACCTGTTTCGTTTAGAGTTAGGTATTATAGATTTAGCTTCATGTTTGATCTCTGAATAGATATCCGTCCAAGTTCGTGAGGAATATAAAATGGCAGTATCCCACTGCAATATCGATTGAGGCAACTGCTTTTGGGAGCCCAGCTGTAGCAGCAGGCGTTTTCTTCTGTAACGTCTGATAAAGGGACACAGACGGGACCAACATTGATCTGCTTCACCAATCAAAATATTTACGAGTTATAATTTCCGTTTTATATCTCTTTTTCTACAAAATTTTATTTTACCTTCTCTCTTTGGACACATATAATCTACTTTGCTACTATTTCGCACTGTGTGACATAATTGTGTTGATGGGCAGTCAAGACTAACTACAGCACATGTATTGCATTATTCATGGGTTCAAGTGAGCATTATGCACAAAAATTCCCTTCAAATTTCTACTTAAACAGAAAAGCCCTAAAAATGTTTATTACTTGTAATTCGTGAAATATATTTTTCAATAGAATTTTTTAGAACTCGCCTTAAAAAAATCGGTAACAGTACAAAACGAGTTAAAAATAAAATTGTGAATTTTACTATATTTTTGGGCTAGGTGATAAAATAATGTCTTATCAAACATGTTTTATTATTCACTATTCGAACCAATTAAGTTATTATGTGAACATCTTCACACAAATATCAACACTCAAACGTAAAAGGAACAAAACAAAAACACCTGCTGTGTTAGAAAGTTTCAATTTCAATTTATTTATCATATTTCATAATCATATATATTTCATATTATTATATACATAAACAAGAAATATTGCTGTCGTTACGGACAAAATGTGAATTCCTGGCTCCGTAGTGAGTGTAATACTGGAAGGTATGCAACTTCAATTAGAGAATCTCGTTTATCCGAACAACATACAATCCGAACAACCTAAATATTGTGCTTTATTGACGTAAAGAATAAAAAAAACAATTTCTTAATTAAAAAAATCACAAAACATTAAAATAACAAAAATTAGGAAATGTTAAGTAAAAAACCAAAACGTTCAGACTAACGAGATTCCATTAAAAATAAATATATGCTAATAATGATCTTCACTGTCTAACATATAAATACAATCAACAATTGTAAGATAATCTAGCCCTGATGTGGCAGGTAAAGAAATCATCATACATGCAAACGTTTGCTCAGGAGATGATGTTTAAAAGATAACAGCACATTGCCACTATCACGAAACTCCGGAAATCCCTTTCTCCAAAAGTCCTAAACATTCTTCCTTTACTACAACTCATCATTTCTCCTGGGAACAGGATGTGTCTTAAATCAATGGGAATGGAAAATCTCACTAAAACATCGCCTCTCCTGCACTTGATCACTCTCCCACATACCATCTTAACTTTCTTTCCTTCTCACTTCTCTACAAATCGTGGAAACACATCAATAACCAAAACCAGGAAATATAACATTGTTTTATTTCAGTGTATTACTGAATAAAAATTATTGTAATGTGTTGCGCTAGTGTTCATTGTATTACCGAGTAAAGGATGTAATTTTTGCGGTAGTGCTGCAGTGTATTTTCACGTCATTCATGGGAATATGGACCTCAAAAATCAACCCGACAGCAGCATTCCCGATTTTGAATATAAGGGAAAGAAAATTCACGCGTGCTTTTATTCTGAAAACGTCACAATCGCGTTATCGTTAAATGCAGCGTTGTATGGGTCGCGTCATCAATCGTGTCACACATATCATGCACCATTGGTGATCGTATGGTGTATTGGGTTAACCGCTACAACTCGAGAGTATTTTAACAAATTATTTTTTTTGGGAAAAGTCATGCATCACTACGTATACCGTGTGACACAGAAAGAGAAATTCACACCGTCGGGAGAAGATTATGAAGTTAAACAGTCGGCAAAGCTTTGCGTCAAACCTTAAAATTCCTACCCTTGGTAGAGGGTTCCTTGGTCTCCATCACATATATACAAGGAATTGTAGATTATATATATCTCACACTAATAACACGCAAAACAAATTTGTGAAGGATAGCAAACAACGTGATTAAGATGAAACAAAATATCACTTTTAAAATAGCACTTCAGCAAATCCTAGATTCTTGTAAATAAATATGAAGCATGGCTTTTATCTGTTAAACATTTTACTAGCCTGTGGGTAGTGAACCCGTGTGTAGCCGGGTGGTTAAGTGGATAGTGTACGCCTTTATATAGACGACTTCCTGATCGGTTGTTCTCTGCCTCATACTCTTGTTCCCTCCGATAACAAGCCTGTATGCGCGAATTAATCTTTAATTATTAATAAAGATTAATATTAGCCGATAAAATTGTTTCATAATTGCTGTAAAATAAACAAAGTTTATATTTTTATATCGCTATATGTATGTAGGAGTAGTAGGAAAGGAACCATCATAGACATTATAGATGAAAAAAAAAACAAGCCCGCACTTCGCCGGTGCCACAGTGTAAAAAGGAAACGAGAGACCTCTTTGTGTGATCTCGATATTCCTACAGGCTAACGGGACGGAAGTCATCACTCTTGGTCAGCTAGGGACATCAGCTACAACGCCTAAATAATTATAGCAACATGGCTCGATATCCGGTCTAACCCCCATAGCTATAATACCCTTTTCACTCATACGGAAATATTTTCTTGTAAACAGTGATTGGTGAGAAAAAAGCATCTACGATATAATATAAGCTTGTCCAGAAAACACTGTAAATCTGTTCAATCAGTTCTAGACCTCTAAAGCAACATATGAACATATCTAAAATAGTATCAGCATACAACCGAGGCTGCTACTAAAATACCATCTATATATGATTCTTCAAGCTCTGCCATCACCCATCGACCTGCTGTCTGAACACAGACATTTGCCTATATATAAATAACAAATTCGAAAATTTAAAAGTTGTGTTAGAGCCCTAAGATTGGTTTAAAATTTTGCTTTTGTGACTGATAAAACATCAAGTGCCAGTGGTCTATTACACTGGGTTTGATTCAAATATCATTAGATGAGCAATATAACTGACCTGGAACAGATATCAGAGCATGAAATTATAATATCAAAACATGACCTTGTACCAATAGACTTGTACCTTATCAAGGAACAAAAAAACCCCGTTCTAAATCTGTTTTAATTCCGTTTGTCAATCAAACAAAAATTGTTCCATTTTCAATGAAATAACATTTATAAACAACATTACCGCGTAAGACATTTAAAAAAAAAAAACACTTGTTTACCAATGTCCTTTTACTATAACTATTCCACTCGTCTCACAGACTTGTTCTCCAGAATATTTGTTAGTAAAGCATAAAGGTAATGAATTTGACAATAACGTCAGCTCTTTGTTTCATGATGACTTTAACATTATTTCAACCGCCGTTCCAATTTGAGTGATTGTAAGGACTGATGTCTGGATGGTATGTAGGTAATGCTTTTCTCTTGATTCAATACTTCTTTGCATAGCAAGTTCTCGTTTTGGTGAAGAACCACATTTACAAGTTATCGTCATGATTTCTAACATCTAACAAGACATCACAAATGTCTTGTAACTATCGGGATATTGATAATGACATTCCCCATACATTTATTCTAAACACACGAAAAAGTAGCAATACAAGCGGACCTTCAACTTCATCTGTCTAGCTCGGCTACATGGAATTGTAGAACGATGATCGTTGTCACATGTTAACATTTAACGAAATAAACATTAAAATATTGATTCACACATTATCAGAGTCACTGATCATCTTTGCCCAACAAGTTCTTTCTTAATTTAAGTTTGAACCGTAAACAAACTATCAAGCCACCACTTGTCATGTTGTCCCATCACCAAGCCACCACTAATCCGGTTGTACCTCTATCAGACCACCAGTAGTTGTCTTACTATTTAGCCAGTGTTTCCGGATATTTTTTTTTGCCTTTTACTATACATAATCTAACTGTCTCCCACTCCCACCACCTTTGTCGACAAAACCATCTTTGATCTATCACTGACCATGAACAAATATATACCAATACAACAAGTATAATTATAAATGTCAAAAGATAATCATCATCATCATCATCATCATCCATCAAACAAATTTATCATACTTAATTCTCTTATTCTTTATTATAGTCAGTGTATAATTTACAATTTACAATTATGTCAATATATGCATAACCACATCATGCAATGCATTCGACAATGTATATTAAACTGATAAGCTTCAACTATACATATAGTCAGCTTAAACTGTTCTTCGCTGTTGCCAGTTTTATTGCTCTTCGTAGTTTAATCTTTACCTTTGACATGCGTTGCAAATAAAAACAAAACGATATTCGTCTTCTTTATCTGAGCTAAAGCCGGTCTTTGGGCTGTAGCTGTATATCATTGTTTTATCTGAAGGGCAACATAGAAAAACGGTTTCGATATGTCACACATACTTTAACATATAGTATTGTCATGCTCAATCAATGCTTATTAAAAAAATATTTTGGTCTAGCAGAATAACATGCATAAGCAATTGTTGTCTTCAGTATTTTCTTTTTCTTTTTATAAGAGACAGACCGCGCGAATGGTCACGAGACAAGAATAATGACTTGTCTATACATCTCCGAAGCAAAGAGAAGATACATTATTTGTTAACAATACTAACATTATTAATTAATTGACTGTATTACTACTGCTTGAAAAAGAACAAGAGCAGTTTCAAGTGCATGCTGCAAGTAAATTAAATTTAGTTGACATTTAATCATTCTTTACGTTCTAATAAATTCCAACGGGTATTGTCCTTATTTAATATGAACCTTTTTTTCTATGAACCCTGACAATTAACAAACCTTTAAAAGATCCCAAAACTTTACTATACACCGTATGATGTACGTACATAATAAACAAGGTATACTAATGTTGTACAATTAAAGCTTAAACAGAACACTTTAAAAAAGACGGAAACAACCTTTCAATCTTGGTCAGCAAGCTAGCTGCCTCTTAATGGAATAAAATAGCATTTACATTTTTGCATCATTGAACTGTCTATCACTTGATAGCTGAATACATATACATTTTCTACATACTATTATTACACGGCTATTTTTCAGTTCCCGAAACACAATCTCATTTCTGAAAATAAAGTGTGTTTGTGTATTAACTGTTACCTTCCATTTTGTAGAGTACATAATTACAAAGACTATCTTAGAGGCTTTAAAAGCCTTCACATATTTTTTCCAAAAAATAAACATAATCATCTACGTACTTTAAAAAAGAAAACAAACCTAACTCATCAAAGGCCTAATCTGTTACACCGGTTTCAATTAAGGAAGCTTGAAAGCCGTTAACAAAAAAGGAATAACAGTAATGGTGATGTTTTCTTTGCATAAGTTTGATATTATCAAGAAAATAATTAGAAGATTTCCCATTAAATGAAGCACAAAATTTAACTGATCTGTAAAACGCATCATAATGACATAAACATAGTTTTGAAACACATAGTTCAGTTAATTTACAGCATAAGCTGAACGAATCTATACATTTTACACAAGCTTTGCGAAGGCTCAAAACACCAATACATCAGTTTCCATATAATTAAATGCAATGTAAATGCATAATATATTGCACTCAATTGCGGATGCAATCCGAAATGTACATTTTTTTGAAAT
Source organism: Mizuhopecten yessoensis (assembly GCF_002113885.1). NCBI lineage: Eukaryota > Metazoa > Mollusca > Bivalvia > Pectinida > Pectinidae > Mizuhopecten > Mizuhopecten yessoensis. The sequence goes on from NW_018408916.1 coordinate 831,188, forward strand.
AATCAAATTAAATTCATGCTTCAAAAATGCTTTTGGAAAGTACAGGAATATACAGAGACCCCTTATTTGAGCGAAACCTCTAAAACGATTGGGGTCATTAAGTACAAGTTGCTTACAAACAGGAACAATGAGAGCTGATGACAAATTAGATGGAACCCAATGAGCTTCTAGCATGATTTTAAGCAAGATTGAGTTAGGTTGATAACCTTTCACATTTCATAAAGAATTCATTTGAAAAACCGTTGTTTTCCATCATATAATACAAACAGCAGGACAAAGATGAATGAAAGGGTCTACTGCTTTTGTGCCATTTACAATGATAAATAAAAGGACTAGTGTACAAAATGACAATGAAAAAAGGCTACAACAATTATATTTATTGTTTCAATGAAAAAGTATTATATATTTATTGGAATTGGGCGTATTTCTTTCATTTTTCTAATTATTTAATCCCGAAGAATGATTTACAGTTTCGTTTATTTGTACCAAAAGTACATAATCCTCTTAATAACAATTACATTATTCCAAAACAAATTCTATGTCCAAGATTCATAATTTGTATTCATGAAACATGAAATATGAAATAAAGATTTTTTTCGAGATGGAAAAAAGGGAAATTTAAGAAAGGTAACACGTTCATTCAAAAAAACATCTGAAGGTCTCACTCACAAAAGACATCTGAATTGTTTTGACATTCCATACATGGAAAAATGAGAAAGACAATATTGTTGATTTTCAGTAGGAAATGAAATGAAATGTTATTCAGCATCCTAACAAATTCTACGTTGTTACGAACATGTAAATATATCTACGTCTAACTGTACAAGTGAAGTATAGCAGACTGAATGTCTGATAGCAATCTGATTTACATACAACGTAAGCAGGACCGTATTATTGCTATGTTATCGGAATCGTTGACGTACTTAATGTTTATCTCGCGTGCGGGAGTCTGACGGATCTATCTTGCGCGGACAATCAACTTCGCATTGAACAGTTTCAGTTTTACTATATGTACATATATACACAGGAGCTTCAATCAGTTTCCATATGAAACACTATCTATAAACCAAGCGAAGACTTAACATATGATAGTCGCACGTGGGTGCCACGCATTTCTCGTGATTTAAACATTGGCATTGATTCAGAATTCGAACAACTTAAATTAAACATAAATAATCGTTAGTGACAGGGATGTGAAAACCCAGGGATGGGTGCAGTGGGTATAGTTACTCCCTGTCTCACGCAATACTGCTAGTAACATTCACTACATCACGATAATTGTGTTGTACTTGCATGCTTGCAGACATTCTCATTTGAGGATCCACGTACCACTACCAAAAATCCCGTACCACTACCAAACTACACATTTTTTCAAGCATGATTGTAGCTTTGATAAATTATTTCTGAAAAGAAAACATAGGTTGAGGGTCTTTTGTGGCAAAACAATAAAAATGAAATATAATCAACAACATAGTTAGGAACATAAACAATCAGCGGGCTAGTCCAGGATTCGAACCCTGAATTTGTTATACTACCGCTCTACAGAATGAGCTACCTGGCCAATGGAAGAGCTCTAGTCCACCCGTGCTACAGTTTTATTCAAATCGCAATTAAGAGAGATGTCACTGTAGGGTCGGGGATCCTTAAGTGTATTAAGCTTAAGGAAATATCCTTTCAAATGAAACTTTTAATTTTCATTTCTTAATATATATCAAGTGATATTGATTTTGATAGCAATAACAGGACATGACATCATATACTTGTTGCTATAATGACGTCAGCGTGAACGCAACGGCCAATCAGAGCATTGAAAATGTCTTTATACTGAATGGTGATATTGATATTAGACCGGAACGGCTATGTACAAACGTTCCAAAACATTCCTTATTTGAATAGGTTGATGAAGAAAATATCCATCGTCCATATGCTCCATTGCAAACTTTTTTCAGTACACACATTTCTATCATATTCTCAAAATGATTGAGTTTCCATTACCAAATGTATAAAACAATGTTATAAATAATGCCAAGCTCTGTAGACTTTCATGATTTTGATTGCCATTGCTAAGTGGCTTCATAACTGCGGCGCTCGATATCCGATTGCCCCGATACCCGTAGTCAAGCGAGCCATGCTTTGGACTTGTTATTCAAAATTGGTAGCATGGCCCCATGATTAAATGACACGTCAGCTTTGTTTTACGTCTTTGCTATGATAAAGTATATAGGACATGAAGAGGATGTAATGGTAGCTATCGGGCCAGTAGGAATGTTATTACTCATACACGCTATGTATTAATATTGGCACGACAAATGTTAAAAATGGAGTAATATTGAAATTGGATAAATATTCACAAATACACATTTCCATATGAGGCAGAATGGACGTCATAGGCATTTAAACATCACGACCAATCAGCTTGCTTGCGTCACCGTGTGCATGGGAAGGATCTCTGCGTTCCATCTTGAGTAATTAGAATTGGGCACCACGATGAGAATGACGATGTATGACGTCAGAGTGCTGAGAAAGTAGAACCAGAAGAGGATCCGGTCTGTGACGGCCGCTATTCGCTGCCATTCAGCAACGATAAGTTTGCGCGCGAACAGTTCGTTTTGATTGCGGCACTCTGTTAAGAATGTACCTATATTTCCGTCTGTCTGTGTGGATTTTGATTCCTCAGGCGAGACTGGCGTCACAACAGTTGCCGCAGCTTTTCCACTTGACTTTGTCCGTGCGCCATTTTTCGCGCGGTTATTGTTATCTTTGCTACTTTGTTGAAGTTCGTGTATATCCGCCCACGTATTCCGTGAACACTCAGCAGTCTCTTCTTTAAAGTCTTCTCGTCGTAACCATATCACCTCCTGTTCATCATTGTCTTCTACAAATGACGTCGTCATGACGTCGTTTTTGTCATATCGTCTGTTTCGGATCGTCGTCTCTTTATCCAACATGGCGGTGTCCTCTTTGTCTGGACTAGATTTGCTAGGAATGTTTTTCGTGTCTAGTTTCCCGTGCTTTTTACACCTGTAAGCGCCTTCCAGTTCATCTTCCTGAAACGAGTGAGCTATCAAATCATAACCATAGGGAAATGGATAATTCACGACCACAAAATAACCATATCTATAAAATGTCAGGAAGTACATGTAAAACTGAACATGTTTGACTTGTTAAGAGGAAAAGAACTTAAACATTCAAAAATGTGGTCAATCGTTTAATACTAGTTTTCAATTCAAATTATTTCTACTGTTATTAAAAATACTTAAAATAAATATATTTTACCTATTCCATGCATTGTCCATTGTTCGTGCTAAATGTAAAGAACACGAAAACAATAATAACCAGCGAGGTTTTTTTAAATGGCCATCATAATTGGTCAAATAGGGACAATGAAAAATACTCTATATAACAATACCTGGTAGGTCTCTTCCTTTCCTTTCGTTCCTTAAGTCATATTATTTGTCACATTTCCCAAGCAACCACACTTCTAAAGGTCGGAAATCGGGAAGAGAATATACCTGCTGTTTTCCACTGTATTTTCTAAGAGGCAACTAATGTGGGAATATTTCCAAATATAGGGATTTGCATTTGTGGCCTTAAAAGCGTTGACCTTTATTCCCATAGCGCCTTGCTTTACCCCATTTTTGTCCTTAGTGCTGAACCTGGTCAAGTGGGGAAGACAATGGCTTCTGTTCCTAGCTGTGATATATCAGTACTTAAAGTAGTTGTTATTCAATGCTTAACATGTCAAATTATTGGGATAAGGACTTCTAACAAACTGAATTTTTGTATAAATGTTTAGAAACACTATTTTAGCAAATCTGGATTAGAAGATGTATTATTACAAACACCCCGTGAAAAAGATAAAGTCTAGACTATGGCCTAAGTTTTGAAAACGTCCGATCACATGTAGTTAGCCGGCAGGAAAACAAAATAGCCATACACACACCATATTCTGGAACAGGGCCATTCAAGTGGCTTTTTTCAATATTGAGTTTCACAACACGACAAAGGAGCATTGGTGCCGTATCAGGTCATACAATGAGGAGATAAATCATCTTGAGGGCCAACATTGGATTTCTTTATATTCACTACCATAAAATAAGAGGTTGTTGCCATATTCTTGATTAGAAAAAATGGTGAAGGAAAATGACCTTTGTTCATTAGTAACCAAATGATATTTGGATAATTTCAAAAGACTTGGAATATAATTTGGGTATCCGTCGTCGGATAAACGATAAAACGTGTAGTTCATATTAAAGATAAATTATTCTTGTTTATATTGATAAATGTATCTAGAAATGCAAACAACAGCTTTTGTGTTAAAATGACTCAAAGTTTAAACTGATGATTCTCAGAGTTCTATTCCTTCTAGTACATATACTGTATAACATAAAATGTTTGCCGTGTATAAATGTACTTTTCGTGGGCGAAATGGAACTTCGAAAATAAATACAACCTATTGAAGGATATACTTGACAACTGTTTGTCCACAAATATATCACGAACATTTCTTAATTGCTTTAAACCACGAAACTACATACCCAGGAACATCTATTACGTTTGGTTATAAGGTTTTAGGACCTGAAGCCAAACTATACATTTAGATGAGATCCAAACGTCTTCATTATTCAAGACTATGAGGACAAGAAGAGCTATGCTCTAGACCATAGATCTATATATTGTTTTAAATCGAGCTCGAACAATACGGGTTATTTGAGATAAGTCTACTGGGACTACCCTATGACATTATAACTAGTTTTACAATGAACTTACCAGTGATATTGCCTTAGCTACTTTCTGAAGATCGTGTTTCATCTTGAGTGGCCTTGACAACCAGTTTAGTGCGACATGTCTAAGCCAATTGGGGGCCCTTCTTGTCTTCATGCCTCTGTTGTAGAGGTTTATCACCATGACTGCCATGATTACAGACAGTGACGTCATCGTCATCACTGTACAGAGGTAGATACCTTTATAAAGAAAAAAAAGAGATGGTGTGATGTGATGATGGCCGAATTGGTGTTGCAGTCATCAGTGCAGTTACCAATTAATATTCTATTGAAGGCGCAACTTGTCTATATCTTCCCTATTTAAACCTGCAAGAAAAGCAATTATGGTGCACTAACCTACAAGAAAAATATATGATGTACTAACATGAAGATTTCAGTCTGATGGGGATTGGAGTTAAAGACAAATCACGTTTCACATCCAAACCAGACAGCTGATCTAACTGACCCGACCCATTCTGGCTAAGTGAACTGTTTTCTGCGTTTTAGAGTCGAGACACCTGTCATTTCCACGCTTAGCTTGGCAAAGGAAGCAGACGTTTTCAAAAGTTCGCAAAATAAACTTTCAATTTACGTTAGTGTTAAAAACTTACATAACTTAGCATGCATTATAATACCTAACAGAAGTATCTCATTAGGAATATTGCTATGTTACATTTTGTTCGATATTGACTTTTCCTTTTCTCCGTAAAATGTTGGTAATTACAAACAGTTCCCGGGCATCATATGTCATGAACACAAATTTCTGCCATATAAGCTAGTTTTGATTCAATAATTACGTAATCCTGCTTGAAAATCGAGGTTTTGATTTGTTTGTTGGCGGTTTTTCTATTGTTTGGAAGGATAATATTGCTTCAGTCATACAAAAAAACAAAAACTTTTGCAAGGTACAAATAACGGAGAGTTGTATGGGAATTTTATAACGCTATGTTACTTTAAGGGAAAAAACCCCGTTTTAGAAGACAAATCATAGCAAATGCAACGGCAGTGATATTTCTAAAAGTTAATCGACGTAGCCCATCATCGATTGTAAACCTCGTTAAGCCTGTCACTATTGATGTAATAGGCCAATTGGTACTTAGCTAGGGTAGGAAACACTCATCGTTTACTGTCTTGTTTTCGTTTTCCCCCCGACAATATGCCTAACCAGTATGTAAATCTCACATGACATTTTAAAATTGCTATGTACCGTAGCGTCTCTCAGACGTAGTACTTAGTAGGTTCGTTTATTCCGTTATTTTTGATGTCTCGAGATGAGTACTATTCAGCAGTTGAATCTTTGTCTAAAGTCAATTCCACAGTGGAAACGTAATGTCTACTCTTCGACAAGCAATCGCTCTCCCAGACAGAAAGTGGGTGTGTTTGCCTCAAAGACTAACGACCACGATGTCGAATCAGAGATAGTTAGCCGACTAAAAACCTTGATCCCTTAAGCAGTCATTATTCCACGGAAGATTTTCATTTAAATATCTTTTTCGTTGAAACGCATTTTCCTAACATCACTTTTGGAGGACACTTACCCTGTCTTGCATAAAACAATGATTAGGAAGGTCGGTCCAAACGTTTAGAAAACGCAAGCCTTTTATCAAGAATGTCTTTGTTTTCATGCATCACTTAATTCCTGCATTCGTCTGATCTTCTTTTGTTACTGGGATATACCTTAACTTTCCCCCAGACAGAAAGTGGACGTGTTTACCTCAAAGACTAACTAACGACCACGATGTCGAACCAGAGATAGTTGGCCGATTTAAAACCTTGATCCCTTAAGCAGTCATTATTCCACGGAAGATTTGCATTTAAATTTTCTTTTCGTTGAAATGCATTTTCCTAACATCACTTTTGGAGGACCGAGAACAGGAAAGACCGACTTTTCTTGCTCTTAAAAAATATGCAAATGAATTTTCTGTATTTGAAAAGCAGCCAACTACGTTACACAATGTTTAAGAAAACAAGGAAGTGATGCCCTTTCTTGCTTTCGTGTCTCTAGTATTCAATGTTTTGGGAGAGGAACAATGCTTTGGGAAGTTCCTTTTTGCCATTATGTCTTTTATTAGTGTAAAATATTTTCAAATCTATCATTTTTAGTAAAGAGAGCATGAAGAATGTGGCGAGGTTTCAGTGCAGAGACTTTAATGTAGATAGCTTAAAAATTAAAACTTAGTAGCAATATTTTATGACGGATTTTGTTGGTGTTTCAGTTGTGAAGGTAGCTTAAGCATCATCAAACTGTATATATGACTTATATTTCATGTGTATTTTAGAGATATGATATTTGGTTTTAGCTCAGTCTATGCAGTAAGATAGCGCCTCGAGGCAATTTTATAGTGTATATCATGCTAGAGTCCCCGTTTGTGTTTTAAAGCATTAATTTACCGAGACATACCAAATTTCGTTTCAATTTGATAGTACAAAACGTTTAATGTGTATCAAAATGTTTTACATTTTACGTCAAAGTGCAGAAAACTGCACATGCAGGTTAACAGAAGAATGATTTATGGTAACCAAACGACGTCCGGCTTATGTTAAAATAAATGAACAGCAGTAATTTAAACCTTCGTTAAAGTATAGATAATAACTATTTGGACCATTTTAAATATGTCTTTGACACCGGAAGTTAACTTTCGCAGGCAATACAATGTAACAGCTATATGAAGTGTAGGCATACGTGCTGTCATTGTTATTGATCACTTAGGAACATATTGGACAGACCAAACATTACTGAATTTCATACCATTACATCAATAGAGCATATACTTTATACGATGTGAGGAAACTACCCACTCCACAGCTATATCTACAGCAATTGTGAGGCTTTTCTAGTCCAGACTTTGAAATGTTCATTAAAAAAATGAATAATTGGCTGAAATGAGTACTGATGAGCGCAACTTTTAAATAATACGATAACACATCTTCATGTTGTAACTGAAAACAAATGCTTTGACTCATTAAAGACTATGACATGTCGTTCGTCTTATCGATATTGCCAAACAGATACATGTTAGAGCTCGACGTCCGGAGATTAGACCAGGTATTTCGACAATGAGGTTAATACACAGTGCCAGAGGGGCTGTGGTGCTATTATATACTGTTTTACTAATCCCTAATCTAATCGATTAGAATCCAAAATATATCTGTTATTGAAGGGGTTGGAGCCCACAACAAGAGGTCTGATTGAAACATTTTGATTGGCAACACCAATGCTTTGGTATTTATGCCATAATTAGGGAATCAAAAAACACTGACGCTGTCATGCATAAAAAATGATTAGGAAGGTCGGTCCAAACTTTTAGAAAACGCAAGCCTTTGATCAAGAATGTGTTTGGTTTCATGCATCACTAAATTCCTGCATTCGTCTGATTTTTGACAATTATAATCACCCTCGTATAAATTCAAATAATTGAAGCTGATTTTAAATTGTTTTATTCATACTGATACGTTTTGTGATGACTTATCATTCTCTTCAAATATGACTTACATCTTCGTTTGTTACTCGGATATACCATGACTTCAGAAATACATAGTATCGGTTATTGTCTATTATGGTGGATTTTCTTTATGTATGAATCATGATAACTCTTTTGTTAAGTCTTTAAAGCATTTCAGTTGATTTCTTGGCCATTTTTTGTAGATATCTAAAACATCTATTGACAAACTTTAAGCCGGTCAGTATGATTTCTGGATATCGTATTTAACAATGCCTTGTAAACATATGTGACCTAGCCCCCAAATTGTCAGTTTAAACCTCCAAACTTATTCTTGCATGCAGTGTCTCTCGACTTTCCAATTATATGTGAGCTGTCCAATCTTAAACATTTGCATTTGCCATGTGAAGCCATTTGATTGTATTTTTGATATACTAATAACAAGCAGCACATAAAGCCAATGATACGATCTAAATGTAGTACATGTACATCAACTTGTACGGAACGTTTGGTTAGGAAACACACCATAGATAAAGGCATGGCAATAATAAGGAATGTGAAACTTGTGATAAAGATATCAACGATAGTTTATCGACAAGCATTCGATATGGATCAGTCTCTAGCTAGTGGTACCGTACGTATCAGTGAAAGTATTGTGAAATTTTCCTCTGATAGACGACTGTAGGATGCAGAGAACCACTTGAATATCACACAAATGGAGCAAACTACCAGCAAGAGTGAACAAATAACAAAGGCCATGAAGGAGAGATCGCGGCTGGAATAGCACGAGTAATGGTGCCAACACTTACCATTCCAACATTTGCGTCAAATGGAAGCATAGAGTTACAATCGGTAAACGATATTTTAACACCATTAAGTAGAGATACATGTATGTGAATCGACATCAGTTTTGGGATAGGTCCAGTTCTACCAAAGATGAATAGCACAAAAGCATTTTTCGTTCACAGCAACCATTGACTGGTGATCAGATAATTATAATATTTTCAGTTATAACAATATCAAAATAATATGCTAACCTTTTGAAGTATTTCGTAAGAAAGACGGATATTGTGTTAAAGCATCCATATTTTGTGAAAAGGTGGTGGTCTAGAAACTCTAAAAGGAATCCTCCAAAAGATAATGATAAACTTAAAGCTATTATCAAAATTAGATCCTCAAATTTTATAAGTGTAAAAAGGTGTGTGACACGTAAATTGAACAAGACTATCAAAATTTGTGCTGGAAGTATGACTATTTTCTTTTTACTGAAAGTCTTATTGAAACTATTTCAATTATGTACCAGCCCATATTATATAATAGCTTTCGGGACAGCCTTCACCGAAAAAATTGTATGCAACCGACATTATTTAAATAAAGGATTAAAAGAAGTATGGTTTAACGTTTTACTTCCAAATGAAAAGGGCCCGTTTGCAATACGTTTCCAAGTCACATCGTCAAATATCAGCAAAGCAGAAACATTTGAATGGAAAACAAATTCGGATAAGCTAGCGTAAAATGTGTCGAACATTTGTAAAAAATCGGAGTTGAGTTCGACTCTATTAAGAATAAAGTACAAGATCTAGGGACTCTGAAGCCACCTGGAACTGATACATTATTGAACATGATTTACGGCGATCACATTAGTTAAATTTATATTTTCTTCACTTATTTACAAACCTATTAGAGGTACAGCCTCTGATGTGGCGGGCACTTCCTCAGCAATCAGGAGCATGAACATGGAGAAGGCCAGGAACACCGACAGTCCTAGAGTTATTTTTTCACCGGAAGTAGGTGGCAGCCAGAACGTCAGCAAAGTCAATGTTGATAGCATTACACATGGAACAATGATATTAAAGATGTAGTAGAATGTTTTTCGTCGGATGTGAAGAACATACGTCATATCCGGGTGTGGATCTGGACAACAAGAATGGGTACGAATATTTTTCTTGAGCTTAACTGAGAGAAGGTCCCATTCACTGTTATCAACATAGGAACCAAGGTCAATGGGCGTCTCATTGTGCTCTGAGAAATAATCCATCCATAAACCACTGTAGATCCATGATCCAAACCTAAGAATACACTCCTGGTCGTCAAACGGGAAATATGTGATGTCCACCTTGCACGAGCTCTTTAACTTGACCGGTACCGGCCACTTGACTGTTCCGTTGTAGTTGACCAGTATATACGTCCCCTGCATGAATCCGGTCGATCCGTCGTCCGCACTGAAATAATATAAGAAATATTTTTCAATGTTAAATATCATATAGTACGGATTGTCCACTTAGCCACATACACTTCATCACTAAGATAGGAAACGTCAAACGTTCACGCCTTTACCACGTAAAACTGCCATTATCCCATTACAGTTTCATTACCTTATTACACTATCATTACCTCAATCGATGCCATAGCAGTTTTTAGGCTTTTATGATAAACATCTGAGATACCTATCAAGGTATTTATAATGATAATAAGAATGATAATAATAATTCGAGGTTCTGATATTCCGTCTTTGCGTATTGCAGAGTTATCTGCTCTTGTGAGCAGGGATTGATTGTTACGTCATTTGTTTGTGACAGTAACGTCATCAATTTTTGAGAAAACGACGTAATTTTCTCACACAAACCAATGACGTAACAATCAATACCTGTTCACAAGCGAAGAAAACTCTGCAATACGCAAAGACGGAATACCGCTTTATCACAACCTAGTCCGTAGGTCGTCTCAAAGCGGTTCACAAATCATAGATAAACGTATCATGATATTAACATTTAAATTGGTTTCCACTATTTGTCGACATGTTTCCATCTGTCTGCAATCTCTTGAAATGAAAGTGGCTAAACATAATAAGAAAAGTGCGACAAATTTCGATACCTTCAAAATATCATTTCATCTTGATACGTCGTAAGGTGTACCAGAGCCACTAGCGTCATACGAGGATACAACATGATGCTGATTCAAAGCAGATTAAATAGGCTTTAACTGTAGTTTCTGTACATTACAGTAAATACCAGCTACCAGGTGTACGTTTTGTTAAGCTAATCAAAATGACCGTTTTAATGGCACGAAAGACAGTTTTGCGACGAAAATGTTACCAAAGCTGCGAGCTCACGCGAATTCTGTTTCTATGTGACACTTATCATTTCAATTAAATGTCACTTTTATGGATTTTTATGATAAAGCCACATATTTTCTTTTTCATAATGGACAAAGCTGAATCAAAATTTCTACCAATCTAATATTTCAATAAACAAGAGGAAGTGATATTAAATGATATTGATCCATTTTCATCCCGGAACTAAATTTTGTTTCCTAGTGATCCTGTTCATACATTCGTTTTGGTTGCGTTTCCTTAATGAACAGTTCTCGATTCCAGTCATGCTTTAAAGACAATTGCAATACATTCAGCTTGAGTTAAGCGATTCAAGACGTCAGCCAGCGCCTAAACAAGTACGTGTGTAAGACAAGTCAGGAACGAAATTAATTTTTGTATTCTTAGCACACAAACACACACACACTCCTCTTGAAAAGATCGTTATTCTTCGATCAAAGAATAGGAGGTAGGTATATATTGATTGCAGTCATCACTATGCAGCTTGTTGTCATCACTATGCAGCTTGTTGTCATCACTATGCAGCTTGTTGTTATCACTATACGGCTAATTGTTTACATTATACTGGTTATGTTTTTCATTTTGATGATGGCATTTGTTAATATAATTGTGATATGTTCATTATAATGATGGCATTTTTCATTATAATGATAATATTTGTTATTATAACGGTGGCATTTTTCGTTATAATGGTGGTATTTTTCTCATTATAAAGGTGGTATCTTTCATCATCATCTATATACTGCTTTATACCACCTACCGGTAGCATGATAAAATCATTATCATGGGTTGTCAGTATGAGAAGTTGAGAACGATTTGAGAAGAACTTGAAAACGGATTTTCCCATTCCCCGGCATACATATAATGATGGTATTTTTCATTATAATGATGCAATTTTTCTCCGTGCTATTTTTAATCACTATTCTGGTTGTTATTATCAATATTCGGACTGTTCTTATGTCTAAATTGAGTGGCGTGATCACCATTCTGATTGTTGCTGTGTCTATTCTGATCATTGTTATACGTGGAGATCACATAGTGTATTACGCTGGCCTACCGCTCAACGCCCACTCCATTTTCGCAGCAAATGTGTATAGCCGGTGGAGAATGGACGGGATATTCTCCACGGTGGAGAGTGGAGTTGACATATTTTATACCACCCCTCCACGCTATAGAACGCCACCGCGAAACGTGAGGATCGTATGTCTCCACGCGGTGTGTAGTGTAACTTTACTGATTATTAGCACTATATAGACCGTTGTTTATCACTACATCGATTCTGTTTATCACAATAATGATTTATAATTTTGAACAAGTGTAATATCGATATAATCACAAATTAACCAACGTCTTAAAATCAAATTTATCTAGGCCTAGCGTTGCTAATTCATTTCATTTCAGTTTTCATAGAAGAATAAAACATTATAATAAATGCCTTTAAATAGATTGAAAATAGCGGATACAGATCTTTTAGAACTCAGCAGTATTTCGCAGTATTACGGTTCCGTAAACGTTGAAATCGTATTCTACATACTTACTGCAACTAAACGCTAATGCAGAGAACCGCTTTATCACATATTAAATCGACCAGTCTTTACACAGTTTGTGAGCTCCCTTATCGGAAGCCCCGGACGATAAACGTTGACTACTAATACATAACAGGTTCTCGCGTGCAACTGTGCACTTTTTCTAATGACGCAGGTTGAGCCATCTGAACTAGTCGTGCACGAATGTACATAGTGTATTGATCTAGCCCCCGCAAAGCGTTACATTGTCAGAGAAACATGCCTAGTAGACAAGCCATTATGTTCTGTGTTTCAAGTGCCAACTTTACACTCGCAACGTGTTGTACCTTTAAAACGGGTCATAAACATGGACTGTTAACAGTTTTAGTTTTTTTAAACTTGTAAGTAATTGAATTCTGCATTTAAATGTTTCGCAGTCTAAGGAATGAAATATTGACGACACCTGCATTGGTTCAAACTCGACTTGTTTGCACTCAGAGCTGATGTACAATCGATTAAAAAACATTTTAATGGCAAATAACTTGGTTTTTTGTTTCTGTTTTTTGAGGTTTGTTTTATTGATAAAAAGAGGAAATAATGTCGTACTTATACTTAATTATTAATTGTAAACAATGACCTATCATGGTTGATTTACTCTCTAGGCAACTGGCACAAGAAATCTGTTTAAATAAGCGGAAAACTACGGGATAACTTACAATGTATCTAAAAAGGTGCACAGGAAATAGCGTGACCAATCAAACGTACCATAATTATTTTGTATGGGGTTTCTTATCATAAAACTATATATGGACCAATACTTAGTATCCTTGCCTCTTTTGGACAACATCTTGGATTTTGTAGAAATTGGCCACCTGCATAAAGATCGGACACTCGGGAGTGTGATTGGTTAGTATCGTCAAAAAAACAAACATAACGTTGGTCATATATTGGAACTGGTTTTATTCATTTAACCACAGAACGACTATGTATTATGCATACAATAAAGAATACAATGTGAAGACTTGTGGGATGGTATACTTTCGAAACTATCACTACGCTGTTAGTGTACGGTATGCAGCATTCGGCATGCAAGCAAAATTAGCAGGCTCTATCTGTTTGAGTTCAGCGACATTTTATATAACGTTAACCACATTTTATATCTCCACGTGCTAGTTTAGTGCCGAAGGGAATGACATTGATGACGATAAGTTGCCTGCTTTTATTGGCAAAACCTGAAGACTGCATGCCGATCTGAAAACAAAGGATTGTTGCAAGCACAAGGTTTCAACACTGCACGCTATTTTGTAATACTTTTTGTTCAGTGGATAACTTTGGTATTCAAGTTAAACCTCTATTCAGTGATCCCATTTGGGATGTCAATAAAGTGGTCACATAGTACAGGTGATCTTTTTATACAGTTTAAACTGAAATAAAAATAACTATAAAAACTAATTTTAAAGCAGGAACCTTAATACAGGTAGTCTCTTAATAGAAGTAGTCACTCGAGGAGGTTTGAATTTACTAAATTTGATTTGTAAAAACAGCTCAATGTCGATATGGTCGGAGCCTATGACGTTCCCAGAACGAAAGAGGTCAACACCCTAACAGATTCCACCCATTAGACTAACCAAGATTACCTGTGTTCGTTAGAGTCTTGGGTACACTAGCAATAATTAATAGAGGTTCAACATGGAAAAAAAATATCTGACAGACATATTTCAACTTCCCATAGGCGATCTCCTGACGCTAATGCTTTCCTTTTTGGCAAAATAATGTTTTTAGATATAAATGTTCGACAGGATTGATTTTATATCCCTTTCCAAAGATCTATTCTTAAATAAACAGCTTTATGGCCAAAGATATTTTGATTTTGAGTTGTGTTAGCACTGTCGATGTACAACAGACAACATGGCAGAATTGCCCGTTTAATGCATGTAGAAAATTGGAATCCATTTGCATGCTATGAACATGGGGGGAATAAAACAAGAAAAAACAAAAACAAAATGTATAAACAAACAACAAAAACACAAAATACACACAATCCTAGGCACTCAAGAATTTTCAATGTGCCGCTTCCTAGTACCACGCTATATGGGGGGGG
>NW_018408916.1:846591-854258 GCF_002113885.1 Mizuhopecten yessoensis
GGGGGGGGACACAAAACAAAATGTATGTACACCTGTATTTAAATACTCTGGTTTACGAAAAAGTAATATACTTATGTGTCAATTAAGAAATGGTGCTAGTCAACTTAATTATGATCTGTTTAAAGATCACTTGAAAAATAGTCCAAACTGTCATTGTAGTCATGCAATTGAAAACTCTTACCATTTCGTTTTGAATGTCCTCTCTATACAAATGAACGGCAAACTCTTATGCAGGATCTTATATAAAATAATGTAGATTTCCATAATACAATATCTTTAAATACTATTCTAAATGGTAACACTAATAATACTGATTTACAGAACAACCAATTGATGGAGTGTGTGCATAAATGGATTAATGCTACAGGACGGTTCAAATAGATTAAATTAAGTTAAATATACAAGCTGTATGTGGTTGATGTATTGTTTGTATTCTGTAAGATAAATTCATTATTTCTGTTGATAATGGATAATTTATATATATATATTTACATATAATATACCAAGGTTGATTGACCACCGGGCAGCAAATGTCCAGGGACTTTATGCGGTCATGACACCTAAGGTATGTTGGAGTAATGTAAATTAATAGTTATAATTTATTTAATTATTGAAAAACTAATGAGATATTATAAAATATCAAAATGCCATATATTTGTATCCTTTGAACTAGTGTACTTTGTTATCATATGTTATGCTCAAATGCACATTAATTTAAAACAAATATAAACTATATTAAATAAACCAACAAACCCATGCCAGTAGGAACATATGTGGTGTTGGAGTGTATGAGTGTGTGTTCGAGTTTTTCTTGTGTTCTTATAGAATCAGTTATGATTTCTTTTTGTGCTTTTTATCTGTTTTCTTTCGGTTCATTTTCTATAGGATTTTCCAACTCATCTCAAGACATATCTACTTCAAATAAGTCATGGTACATTTTTTATCAGCATACATGCATGTATCAGTTTTGCTTTGTAATATATTGTATGTTGCCGCAGCAAAATTTTAGTGGCTCAAGGTCAAGACGTATACCATATATTTAATTCGATTTGGAATACTGTGTATATCCATAACGGTATATTTAATTCGTCTTGACATATATTTTACAACTGTATTAAATATTAATATCGCAAAGTTTATATATTTTTTATTTATTTTTTTATCTTAAGTCCATATATCACATGAAATAACGAAAGTTTGTAGAAACATGAAAATATTATTCCAGCCTAATTATATTGTATATTACGTCGCAATAAATATACCCAAGTGTCACGAGATGAGTTGAAATATAATGTATGTATGTAAATATTGTATTCAATGTCTTCAACTATCAAAAGTATGCTGGAAGCCATGGAGAGAGCGTACATAGGCAAAGCGTGTTGCTCAATCCTTTTGTTTAATCAATAAAATATATTTGAAATGAAACAACAACACAAGAACACAAGCGTAGAGTGTAAAACTATACAGAACTAAATAAGTATTTTGTACCGCCAGAGGCTGTCAAATTTTTAAAGCAGGTCGGTAGCATTTAAAGTGGATATGTAAATAAAATGTGGAAAACGTTGTTGTCATTAAGTTTTGATTCTTTCCTCTTTTGTTTTACTTTGATTTCGGGCGGAATACACACACAAAAAATAAATAAAAAAAAATGCCGTTTGGAAATCAGAAGTTGCAGTCTACTTGGTAATTTTCTACGCAAAATCATTATAAAAAATGTGGCCATGTACTCTCAATAAAATACCCCCTGTGTGGTAAAGCCTGTTTCATTATCGATTATAAAGGAAAAGATTCTGAACAATTAACTTCTTATTCATTAGGGACTTGTTTGGGATACATTGAACGGTAAATAATCATGTTTTTGGAAACACATATTCTTAGCAATTTCAATTACTATCTAATGGGTTTTTTTATAAAAAAAAATGAATATCTACTCGACAACATTAACATGCGTCACAAGATAGGCAGATAGGGTGTCTCAAATGAAATATAATGGACATATGTCTTTTATATTGACCGTCTTCCGTCGTTGAGTTGTGTGTACCTGCACATACTATTGTCTAATTCTCAGATACATAATTCTTATCTTGACAATTCTTCCTAGGATTGCGTGCCTAATGACTTACTTGTTGTAGATAAAGGTATCGGGAAGCCACACATTTCTGGCGGGAATCCGAAGGGAACGGATACTGTTGAAGACGACGGGGTCCCAATAGAGATTCTCGTCAGCCCATTCCTGTAAAACCAACATATGTTTCCACCGATATTTATATATATTGAAAACCCTTATAATTACACCGGTAAGCAGCGTCACCGATTTGTATTGCACTCTCATGAACTTAACACACATACACACTTACGCACGAACATGCATTGACGAGTTTATCTTTTTATCTAACTATTTCTTCTGTTTATAAATATCTTAGTTATGAAGTGAGTTATTAATGCAAATCAAGGTATATTTACCCAAAACCCCCACCCCCACCCCCACCCAATCCTTGCTTTGGACGCACGCACTCACATACTCACATACGCAACACACCCTCATTTACACCCACACACAGTAAGTAACAAGAATTTACAGTTACACTTACTTACATCTATATACATATACAGTGCACATACACATTTCCAACCACGCAGAGGGTATTTCAAACAAGTTGAACTTATCGCTTAAAATGCATCTACTTGAGTTCAAAGTGATCACTTTCAGCCATATCTGTATTTGTCTGTAAGATTGAAAGATAAACTTCATCATTTTGAAAAAATATTTATTTTAAGAAACTTGAGACGAAATCGGTCACGTTTTAATCGTGTACAGTATATATAATAACTATACCATGTCCTTGAGTAAAGGTGTATAATTATTTTAATAACATAAAGTACATTTGATGATATGCGTGTAAAACCAGTAGAACTTCCAAGTATATGAGATTTAATGGAATCAGATTTTGTACAAATCCAGAGAGCTGGCAACCTGCTGCGATATCAAAGATAATGTAGGTGGTGCTTTACGGGAGTCTAAAACCGTCGATTCCTCAGAATTTTCTCACACTCGGAGCTTACCTGTTTATTAGTCCTTAGCAACGTCTTGGATACCTTTACATGTGTATCTAGGTGCAAATCAATGTATGGGCATTTTCTGTTATCCGTTTTTGTCATACTATAGGAAAGAGATCAGCTGCCTTGTTCAAAGTTTATTAGTGTAGCATTAATTTCAACAGATGCTTTCTGAAAAAGATTTTTTTCCATTTTCCAAAATCAGTTCAAAATAATCCTCTGGTATTTTATTTTCTATATTAATTCCATTCCATTTTTTAATTAAATACAAAGATCTATATTTAGTAATCGACGAAACGTTTGATTTAACAGACGGACAGCGGAGTGTTCAAGATGTTGTGGTAAGTCGCAGATCATTGGGCTTTAGATGTTAATTGCCTAACGGAAGTGTATTCGAGATACTGGCAAAAGCATTATATTTGCATACTTAGTCTTATATCTTTTTAATCATAGCTCTGAACCTTGTTTGAAGAATGTTCATTTTTCCCAAATTCGTGCAGTTTTACCGGACATTAAAAACGGGCAAACCCTGTCAATTGTCCGAATATAAATCTCTTAGCTTATACCTTATATAAACTAATTAACCCAGTAATAAATCGCCATGTCTCTTGGTTTTAAAACATCCACATGGTGTGTCAGGTCCTGTTGGAAGTTCTAACAAAGTGCAAAATAAATACACAACATAGAGACTCCCTCCAAATCACACAGGTTCTCCAGCAAGACAAATAATCATAATCATTAATTCCCCATAGACATGCAGTACCGCTCAATTCAGCTCTATTCTTTTCAGGAATTTCCTGGTAGTTTAAAAGTAATCATTTCACGCGTTGCTTGCGAAATTGATGCTTTTAAATTTAATCTAAAATTTCAGATCTTCACAATTATGTTTCCGTGTCGGTAATTTGAAAATGAAATTTGAAAATATCGATATCCCGTGTGCTTGTTGAATTGTGAACATGACAAGAAATTATAGACGCTAACTGCACGCCTGCTGAATCCCGCAAAGGATCCGAATGCAGACGGTAAATGGTCGTTTTGTACTTTTAGAAAAGACCAACGTTCGCAACATCATTATTTTTTGCGGTTTTAAGGAAGCAAAGTTCCAAAAATTCAACCCAACTGCTCATGTTACTGGTAAAACTGCCTACAATTTCAATACTGCCCATAAATGCTTTTCACGTAATCGCGAGAATAACACTGCCCGAAATCAGAGAGGTATACAGTAGTAAATCAATCAAAAATGTATGCCTATGCTCACTATGGTACTCCATTCTTGTCCCTTGTCATGGCTTTGAACATTCGTATACGATCATTAGAAAATTCCACAACTATATTTACTTTGTTAAATCCATGCAACATTCGGTCTGATCCTGATAGGTACGAGTATGACGTTTCATAATAAAATGTGAAAGGAAGTTACGCTCTATTAAAGCCTAACAATATTTTGTCCGTTGACCTGACCTTTGACATAAGCTTATGAACTTAAGAATGCTACGCGACTCGGGCACAATAATCAGGGGCAATTAGAACATGCGCAAAATAAGATACCTAACTATTTCTCACATAAAACTTTGACAGACAGAAACCTCAATTAAGAAAACACATTTTCCCAGAAGAAGACATCGTTTCATGAATCAACCTTGTCGATTTAAATTGTGTACCTCGTTCATTGTGATCTATGCAAATGTGAAAAGGGATTGGTTTGATGGAGTCGGTTGACATTTTACAGACAGTTTAATTTTGAATGCAGCATAAATCGTCTTACCGGACACTTTAATGGTAACACAATTATACTAACGGTAATAAACGTTCTCATGATCTGTACATCATTGCAGTGACCTTGACCTTCACGATGTTTACAACTAGAATCCAGGAGGAGGTTTCCTTAGTCATCTCGATATTTGTTGTGCATTGCCAGTTACAAGCGTCTTTCTGACAATGCAGGATAACATTTCTTTCATAATATAACTATAGGATGATAAATAGCAATCCCAAATCCTATCTTTATGCCTTTAGATGTTTAAGGTAAAGAAAATTAACAACTTAAACTGTAATTTTGTCATTGTCACCATCATGAAATAATGGTATAAATTCCTTTCAAAAGAAATATTACATAAAAATCGCATTAGCATGCATTTAATAGAATAGTAACTGTTCAATTTGGTATATTTTCATTTGATTTAACGTCCTATTAACAGCGAACGTCAATTAAGGTTGTGTTTTTTTTCTTTCTTGCGATAGAGCAGATCTAGATCTGATGACGACTTAAGAGTGCTTCTTCACTGAAATACCATGTCAAAGGCACTCAGCACAGCAATCCGCCCAGACAAATTATACTGACAACGGGTTAACTAGTAGCTGCGATTTCCCTAAATGCTGAACATTAAGCAGGGGAATAACAACAACCATGTTAAGGACTTGTCCAGGCTTTGGGACAAAACCTATTGCCCACCCCACTTGCTAACACTCAATACTAAGATTAAAAGTGAGGTATTGCCAAGCAAGGCACTAGGAAACAAAACAAGATCTAAAATGTCGTAATTCAGGCAGCAGATCAATTGTGGTTTCTTCCTTGTCCCCTTCGCAGATAACAAAGGAAAACCCCCAATTCTGCAGAGGGCCCCACATTAGTCGCCTTTGTCAAGATGTGGTGGGATACAGAGGGCCACACATTAGTCGCCTTTGTCGGGACTTTCCCCGAAACTGCAGGGGAGGTAGTTGTTTGAGTTTGAATGTTTGGAAATGAAATAAAAAGAAAATTAACCTGTATGAGTCAAACCCATGACCTTCACATTTTTAAGCCAACACCTGACCAATTTTGCCAAATATGAATTTTTCATGAGCCGAAAAGCATATCAAAAGCTTGAATCTTGGGTAACTTACTCTTAGGCAGAAAAAAACTACGTTTGATTGTTTGTCTTATATAAAGAGGGAAGACTACTTAAAATGAAAAAAATAGACCTCTGAAGGGAACTCCTTTTCGTGAATATAACTGATTCAGTAGTACCATTTACCTTTAAAGACACCTTGCGTCAGTTGTGAAATAATATTGTTCAAAGTAAAACTTTCGAAATCCCATGCACTCGCCACATAAACTGTGAGAAGAGGCCAACCAGAACTTTGCATACGGGTTTTTTTCTTTTTCTTCTACAGAGCAGACATCACAAGGTAAACACCCACTACTATAGCTACAAAACAACTTCCTATCCATCATGAATGTTTAGACATATTTCCCAATGCCGTTTAGTACGAAAATATGGCTAACACATTCTGGTTAGGGACCGGAAACTATACAGGATGACATGGTTGTGTATCAAAACATTTCAGATAAAACATTCATGTACGTCGTAGGTATTTTTTATTCTGGTTTTAGTTTGGACGTCAGCGTTCTGTTTAATGGTGCAGGTGATGAAGAAAGTTCTACTGGCAGCATCTACTTACTAAGGGTTTTCATTTACCTAATTCAACCTATACCATGATTTAAGCAACTTTACCTTACATAAACATGTAGAGTTTTGTATTATTTTGAAAATGTGGAAACATTACAACTATGAAGAAAAGAAGATGATAAGAGGAATAAATTTCCGTTTTGAAATCTAAAGAGTGTCATCGAAGGAGGTCACAAATAACTCAAATTAACAGCAAATACATGTATAAGACATAATATTGCATTGTTTCTTGAAACCTTTGAGTTTTTTGAAGATATTTCAGATACATGTATATGTGATATATACACTCTGTTTCGATCGTTTTCACGAAGATCTTCTCATGCTCAAGCCCTCTTTTTCTTATTCCGGTAAGAAATTAATAAAAACAAAATGTTTGTGTAATACACAGTTACGTTGTATAAGATAGTTGTACTTTGTGTGATACACATTTACGCTGTATAAGATATTTGTACTTTGTGTGATACACATTTACTTTGTATAAGATAGTTGTGCTCTGTGTGATACACAGTTACGTTGTATAAAATAGTTTTACTTTGTGTGATAAACAGTCACGTTGCATAAGATATTTTTACTTTGTGGGATACACATTTACGTTGTATAAGATAGTTGTACTGTGTGAGATACACAGTTACGTTGTATAAGATTGTTGTACTGTGTGAGATACACAGTAACGTTGTATAAGATAGTTTTACTTTGTGTGATACACAGTTACGTTGTATAAGATGTTTTGACATTGTGTGATACACAGTTACGTTGTATAAGATAGTTGTGCTCTGTGTGATACACAGTTACGTTGTATAAGATAGTTGTGCTCTGTGTGATAAACAGTTACGTTGTATAACATAGTTTTACTTTGTGTGATACACAGTTACGTTGTATAAGATAATTGTGCTCTGTGTGATACACAGTTACGTTGTATAATATAGTTTTACTTTGTGTGATAAACAGTTACGTTGTATAAGATATTTTTACTTTGTGGGATACACATTTACGTTGTATCAGATAGTTGTGCTCTGTGTGATACACAGTGACGTTGTATAAGATGTTTTTACTTTGTGTGATACACAGTTACGTTGTATAAGATAGTTGTACTTTGTGAGATACACAGTTACGTTGTATAACATAGTTTTACTTTGTGTGATACACAGTTACGTTGTATAA
>NW_018408916.1:864670-911338 GCF_002113885.1 Mizuhopecten yessoensis
GATACACAGTTACGTTGTATAACATAGTTTTACTTTGTGTGATACACAGTTACGTTGTATAAGATAGTTGTCCTCTGTGTGATACACAGTTACGTTGTATAACATAGTTTTACTTTGTATGATACACAGTTACGTTGTATAAGATAGTTGTATTTTGTTTGATACACAGTTACGTTGTATAACATAGTTTTACTTTGTGTGATACACAGTTACGTTGTATAAGATATTTGTACTTTGTGTGATACACAGTGACGTTGTAGAAGATGTTTTTACTTTGTGTGATACACAGTTACGTTGTATAAGATAGTTTTACTTTGTGAGATACACAGTTACATTGTATAAGATAGATGTACTTTGTTTGATACACAGTTACGTTGTATAAGATAGTTGTACTTTGAGAGGTTCACAGTTATTTAGTAATAGAAGATATTTGTGCGTTTTGAGATACACAGTTTTTTGGTCCAAAAATATATTTATACTTTGTGATATGCACAGTTCACTGGTCTAAGAGATACTACTTGTGCTTTGTTAGATACACAGTTACCTAGTATGATAAGATATTTGTGCTGTATGAGATACAGTTATTTGGTATAAGAAGATAT
This sequence comes from Mizuhopecten yessoensis, assembly GCF_002113885.1. Classification (NCBI taxonomy): domain Eukaryota; kingdom Metazoa; phylum Mollusca; class Bivalvia; order Pectinida; family Pectinidae; genus Mizuhopecten; species Mizuhopecten yessoensis. The sequence continues at coordinate 865,273 of NW_018408916.1, forward strand.
AAATATGTGTGAGACATAAACTCACCAAGGTAATTAAAGCATAAACGTTTTGTGAGACGGAGACTTACCTGGTCTATGAAAACATTCGTAGTTAGCACCTGGTGTCGCTCATCCTGTAAATAGCAAGAAAAATATACGAAATATACAGCATGAAATCACTTTCAGATGTTTTTGATAGGATGTAGAAATGAAACTGAAAATAGTTCAATAAGTCTATTTTATAATATATTTTTCAATGAAATAAAATGTTCTTTTGCCATACGTTTGAAATGTTCAACGGTTTGAACAGCGCATACTACATGCATATAAATGTAGGAAATTGTTCCATGATTAAAACCGAGAAAAAAAACATTATCGAAAAATGTAATACCATAAATCATATTCGTAGCCAATAAATACGTTTTGGTCGACCGTTTAGGAAATGAACGTTATCGAGTCCGGTTCTTGTATTACTACTTATAAGCTTTGACGTACATTACCCTTTATGAATGCAACATAAATTAGAAGCGTTATACAGCGACGATGTCATTAACATGTAAACAGTGTAATTTGTTTCAAACATACGTAACGTTCTCCGCTGTATATTGATATAATCTTGTGTTTTCTTTTATATGTGTATGGATGTAGAGTGGTTCATAATTGCTCAACTGATCACTTGTTGGTTAATTGGACAGACTGACAAGTTCTACATCAATGAGCCAACGAACCGTCGGTCACACTAACGAACAATTTGTATTGGTAACGTAGGCTACCGAATTATTGACGCTCTACAGTACAAATACTTGTACTTTCTGTATTTAGATGTTTTTATTTATATATATATGTCTTTTCACTGTAAGTATTTGTTCCTCCAATATTATAAGCAGTTGTACTTGTCTATAAACAAAAGGGATATATGCAAGTGATCCCGCGTGTATTTTACGCATCGGACAAAGAGAGCACAATTTTCCTAATCGATACAGTCATATCTCAACTTTCGGTTCACGACCATGCTTTGGCCTTCGGCTGTAATCTCGAATCTCCTATACTCAATACCATTCATTGGTGTTGTAATTCAAACAGAAACGTCATGTAACTATTACAAACCTTTATAGCAAGTGGTGTAGAACAAATATTAGCCGCAGCATCAACAGTGAAATAGTAATTTCAAATGCAGTGCGAAACAACAATAACGGAAACCGAGGAGGCACGAAAACACAGGAACATACGGCATGATTCCTCAGAAAAGATCGTAGACGAAACTTCCTACGCCAATTGTGGAACCCGTCATTATGGCGTCTGTCAAATCTTTTACACGGTAAACAATTTTGAAAAATCGGTGTCGTCTTTATTTTGGCTGAAATGTGATTTCGTGCATTGTCACATAGGTCGATGTCGGGCTTTGTTGTCTGTTGACGTGACACAATGGACAAAGTTTTACTGGAGAAACAGTCTGTAAAGTAAATGGGTAAAGATTTCGTAGAGATGGAAAAGGCACGTCAAACAGTCATATACCCATTGTATATTGTGTACTGTTTGTTGGTTGTTCTTATAATCTTATCCAATGATTCGATATTATTGTTGTTGTGAAATGTCATTCCTATTGTTTACTGTACCACTGTTATTGATCGTTCGGGCCTTGTATAATGTGAAATCATATACTGTAAACGACCTAATTTTAGTGCAATATTGAATTTCGATAGATTAGCGCATAGATGGTTCAGCGCACCCCAAAAAGTATGCAATAGAGAGCAACGTGCAACAGCTTCAATAAGCGCATATTCATAATTAAGCGCAATGATTAAAGCGCGAAAAGCCCTCAAGTAAGATTTTACATGTAGAATTACGAAACAAGAAATATGAATATTGAATATACAATAACAGTAGAAAGATATACAGCCCAACAGCAAGGTGTACATTTAAAATAGGAATGACACATTTTACCATGAAAATAACGGAACATATGATAAGCATGTCAGACATTCAAAAACGAAATATAGAAAACAATAGCAAATTTTACAAAATGAAAAACAAAACATTCTAAAAAAAAAGAAGCATGCAATAGTGCTGTATTACAATATTAATAATATATTAATACAACTTAATAGGTAATGTTTGGACAGCACCCTAGAACAGCACAGATGACTTATTTGGGGAGAATTTTGAAAATGTTGTTATATAAGATTTATTTTACGTGTCCTATTCTCCATAATTACAGAATTAATGTACGTTCATAGAGAAAAAACTAGCTTACAATTTGATTGGTTTTAAAATTAATAAAGAAATGAAACCTCGTTGGTTCAATTAATGGAAAATCAAACGAATAACTTTTGCATTAACAGCTGTGTAATGGATACAACAGTAAAAGGTAACAGTGGTTTATCAACCATTCCATTCCAACATTCCGATATTGTGTGAAACATTTTATTTTTTTTTATTATTGCAGAAAAAAATAAAATCCTTTTACCCAAAATCAAAAACAAAAAAAAGTAAAACCTGTTTACGAGAACGGAAAAATAAAAAATAAAATATCCAAAAGCCTTTTAATAGAAGTGCTTGCGTTAGCAGGTTAGCTTTATTTTCAGATGTTTTGTTATTCAAAAAATGTATTTATATCCAGGAAACTGAATGAAAACGATATATTGAAAGCAGTAGGGGAAAGATTTTCATTGGTGAAGAATCACGGTCGTAATTTATGGCGCTTCACGGAGAATATGTAAGGGGACTGCAACATCTTGAATTCTTCAAACTGATTTCTAGTGTCTGCAGTTGTGCTCTGCGGACTGATAGTACGCCGTTGTTCTTTTAGATGTAACAGACTCCAGAAATCGATGGCGATCCTGCCAAAAACATTTACTGAACCTTTCTCCGAGCCTTAGCTATGGAATATCAAATTCGATTTTTTAAGGCTAAAGTTCAACTGCATTGTGCATTTGATTACTTAGTTGTTATGCAACTAAGACCGTTGCTAACCCAATCAACTATTTAATGTTCAACGACGTAGAGAAAATATTCATTCATGAATAATCAAATAAGACTTCAACGGCTGTGGTTATAGTTGTATACCAATTTATTATCTGTATACGACTCGTCCCAACAAAGTCTAACACGCCAAATCGATCTGCTTTTCTAGTTTCTAGAGGTGGCAAGTCTGAATTGGTAGAAAAGGAATGCTGCCTTGCAAATCAACTTGTCCTCGAGCCCTTAGTTTACACAAATGTTAATCATAGCCGGCAGATGAGATTCACCAATAACATATACGTGGGTCAAGGATATAATTAGGATTTTCTATAGGCGATGATGATAAACTGGAGTCATGCTACATGTCTGATCGGTGAATGTGTGGGCCAAGGCCTCCATTTTATTTCACACTGATGATATTGTTCATTGATGACATCATGATCTAGTTGACGTAATATCCATTTGTGAGTATAACGTATAAAAAACTTAGATAATACTTTGAAAAAAAGATAGTTTTATTTTCAGTTATTAGACGTAAAAAGCATGAAATAGACCTGGCGGCTAAATTTTGAAAATTAAAATTTTCAGAAAATTGAAAATAGTTTATTATTTATGTTATCGCATATATTTATCATATATCTATTTTTGAGGTATGGCGAAGTGGTATACTGAAGGGGTGAGATTAGAGGCTTAGTCATGCGATAGATGGGGGACTGTTAGAGGTGTTCCGAACAGGTATGATAAAAGGATACGATAACATGTCTATGCGATAAATTGGTTCTAATAAAAATATTCCGAAATAGTATAATAAACGGATACGATAAATGTATTAGTCAAGTGATAAAGGGATCTTAAAGAGGTACTCCGAAGGGTCGAATTAAAGAGGAATGATAAAGGTTTAAGCAATACGATATGAAGATTATGCGATATAGAGCAGCGCTGGCGAAGCTGATACAGTCTCACAAATATTTCAAGTATCAAATATACAAAAACAGCTTGCATTCCAATAATTGTACTCAAAGAAATTCTTCTCATAAAAAAGCTTTTTAATATCGCACTATGTAGGCGTTATATAGATACATGTACACATACAGCGAATCGCTCTGCTAAGACATGGAATAACTGTTTGAAATAAATCTAGATTTTCGAAAGATTTATTATCAACCACATCAATTCTTTTCACTACGCAATGACAAACAAACATCCTCTTAAATCTGTTTTATGTATATTCTGCAGATTTAATCATCATTTTGATGATCGTACAGAAAGTAATTCGCAAGTGTTGTTTACTGTCGTCTGCCTGATCAACGTCAGTGAGATGCTTACTTTTCATAAAAAAGATCAGAATGCTTTTAGAAAGGCCCATTACAAATGTAACAGGAAAATGTCTTAACCGGTAAAAACATTATGTTTGAGCGTAACGCTACACATTGGGCTGGCTAACACGATGACCTGTGCATTCAGAACGAAAATAGTTGAAAAGGCAGATATGCAGTGTTTTCACCTCTCGATGCCAATAAGATCCACAACTAACGCATGGCCGTCAATATATATATATGTATATATATATAAAATATGTATCTTTTTCAATAAAGCAAATTAAATGACGCATTGTCTTTAAGATTTAGAAAAGACGTTTACACTTTTTCTAAACCTGATGACAAAGTCAAGTTATCTTCAGCAAGTTGACTAAGGCAGATCAATCCTTCATCACTTAGACATAGTCTATCGCTAACAAACATAACTATCGTATATAAGATCGAAAGACTTTCCAAGACCAGGATGTTGAAACCGACACATACGACAAGGGGAATAATGAGCTGATTGGTCGAGACAAGTATAGAAAATATAATAGTAATCTCAGTAGAAACGAAAAAATACACATCAGTGGTTATTACAACGTCTATCCGAAGTCAGTGTCATTCTTCAAGTTGAAAGTAGCTGTTCCCAGGGAGACAGGCAGGACACAAGATATCCGTCCTTTTGACATTTCATTAACAAAGAGGTTTTCCCGTGACTGGTTTACCGTGAAGATCAATAGTATAGCGTCTCTATGTCAGCTCTAAACATATATACATGTCAATATGTCGTCTTTAAAAAAGGCCAGTTGTATGACAATCTACTTTCGGTTTGTCAAAACCAATTATACAGTCTATTGCTGATTATATTTCCGTAAGATATTGTTGTTTTTCGCCATGAAATGGAGTGGAAGCATCGAGTCTATGTCATTGTTACTATAAATATATTATTTTTCTCATAGCTCTGCCGTCCTCTTTTTCACTCAGATTACAGTGAAACGTCAAAGAAATATTTAGCATTTAAATGCTTTAATTGAATTTGTGCTTCCTGCTTCTACATTCAAGGCCATTGTTTCTGTACAGTGAATAGAAAGAGTCTGTCGTTACCTTTTGGTCCTCATTTTAAGTCGGACTTTCAGGCAATTGTTCAGTACTATGCATAATACCGACGACGCTTTTGCGCCAAGGTCACTGTTACTATCAATATAATTTAATTATGTAATCATCACTTTATGCCTGATTAAAGCAAATGTTGTGTGCGAAGGGCAGTTTTCGTATAGAAATAACTTCCAATATATATAACATCAAACCGATTTATACTTGATAGTAAACTTTAACGATATCACGGTTGGGACATTTCGGACAAATGTATAAACGTTGCACAAAGGACCAACTCATCGTGAATGACAAAGAGTCTCAAAAAGGAGAAATGTACCACACGTAGCCATTTTAACACTATTTATTGATATACTTAACATCAAACAATCATACATCCAATTAACACCCACCTACAGAAACCTATTACGGTTTATTAGAGTAACCATAGGAAATAACTCATTCAAAATATTGAAATATTGCAAAACATTTGTGTTTTGCTTGAGAACATTACCTGTACAACGCTTCTTTTGGTTAAATGTGTTCCTTAAGCATTTTCTCATTGGAAAACAATACTGCAATTAAGGAAGATTGCCGGAGCTTTAGAATCTTCGTAAATTCCGTCAATGTTTTCCAATGTAATAAAGTAAGTTAAGGAATATCCCCAAGTTTAAAAAAACCGGTCGTGGAATCGGAGCCTTAGTTTCATCATTTTTTTTTGTCGTATGTGATGTCTATACATGCGGAGTGACAACTTTAATAACTTACAAGGTCCACGATCTGATTGAGCTTGAGGCCAAACTTGACCATTAATATAGTAGATGCGTTGATGACCGGTCGGACGGACTTTTCGTATCCCATCATGAGGGACTGGTACAGGCGTTGTTCGTCGGGGATCCGCGGAGTCGTCGTGCACCAACCTATAACGAGAGGGACGCCAATAAGTATATCTATATTTACCAAAAGAGGTCGGAATTTAGCAAACATTCTTTGACCTCTTTTTTATTCCTTATTGTTTTATTGTTGAAGTCTGACGTCCAACATTTATAGCATCAAAAGAAAACAAAGATGCTTTATCGAATTTGTCCAAAGAATTATGCTATACAAATTTGCGTGTTCTTTTTTTACCTATGTTTCAAACTGCTTTTTTTCTTTTTTTCTTCTTTAGATCTGAGAGCAAACAGGTAAACTATTCTGAAAATAACATATTTACTGGGTTTAGTTAATAACAATTATTACTAGAAATAGGCAGTAAAAAGTACATTTATAAAACGTAAGTTTCTCGACAAAGAAAGCCAAACAAAGCAGACGATTAACAGAACCATATGACCATTTATGGTTTTATGTCTTCAATATATTTTTAAAACAATGAGTTTCCATTTATAAGATTTGATATAAATCTAGATTTTGTCATAATGAGACCCTTCCATGCTAAAAAGAACAGATTAACAATGCTTTTATAAGTCTTGAATTATCAAAATTTTCGAAACTCTCTCTTAATATTTTCTTTGACCATCGTCAAGAATTCAACGGCGCTATTTTTATTAGATATGTATAATATTTAATAAGATCCCAATATTTCAATTTCCGAAGGACATTAATTTTCTTCATTAGAGAACAATAATCGCATTAAAATGGTTCCCCCACTTTCTGCTTGAATTAAAATCTACTCCCAGATGCTTATGGTTGTCTGTTAGACTAAAATCGTTTCCCATCCAATTCCTACTCTTAATCTTCCGCCATGTCGATAGGCCATTCGTTCAAAGACTCAAGATTCTTATTTAAAAAATATTCAAATGTCATCTGCAAAAAGCCGAGCATCTAATTCAAAAACATCGACAGTATCATTAATGTATTAAAAACCGAAGCAGCTCAAGAATGGAACCTTGAGGAATCCATCATTCATTCCAACCTATTTGGAAAAACGAACTATTTAAGAAAACTGTCTGTTGCCTATTTTTTTAACCATAGATATATTATTCATCAAAAACTCCGTAATATTTAACTTAAAAATTAAACCTTTATGCCAAACCCGACTTAAGGCTTTGGAAATGTCCCAGCATACCATACAAACATTGTTTTCTTTAGGAGCAATACAAATGTTTTGATAAAATATAATGAGCTAATTTACAGCTGAATAAGCATGCATACAGCCTGACTGGTACTTAAAAAACAAACATTTTTGTATAAAATAATGATAAAGGTGCTTAAGTATCACTCGTTCAAAAACGTTCCTATAGGAAGATAAAAATATAATTGACTTATAGTTAGAAGGAGAATGTCTGTCAACTTTTTTAAACAGTGGCATGATTTTTGCTATATTCCAAGTTGTTGGAAATGTGGAATACTAACGGTTTGCGTGTATTTCTTAACATGTGATGGCTGATTCCATCCCTCGCCCAAAGCCTTGCTGAGCTTCAATATATGTAGAACGTCTGGAGTTTAATTACTATTTACTCTAATAGAACTAAAAGTTTTGTCAGTTTTTGGTTCAACAATAGGAACCATCATCTACTATCATCTACTTGTGTTATATTACAAAAACAATAATTTAATATGTTAGCTTTCTCTTCGTCGTTGGTGAGAACATTTTGGTAGAAACAGGACCTACAAGAGTAGGTATAGATTGTGAATTACCCGTTGATTTCATTAACCGTTTAGAGTAAGATGTTTTATCATAGGACGATACTCTTCAATAATGCAGTGAAATTTTTCTTATCAAATATCATACTAGCATGCTTTTTCTTCATGTTGTAAACTTTATTATGCAGAGATCAAAATTTATTATATAAACTTAATTTATTTTATAACAATGATGAAACTAGTTTTAACAACTTATACTACATCATGTAATCACTTCTGTTGGGCCCGGATGTTATCGCGCGGGAGGTCTTACTATGGGAGGGAGGAAACCGGAGTACCCGGAGAAAACCCACGAAACTTTGTTCAACTCGCAATTTGAGCAATCTATAACGAATTCTCAAATGTTTTCTTAATTCAGGGGCCTTCCAAGAATTGTCATTTTGGTATTATAGTGACCAATTTAGATGGAATACATGAATTTGCATATCTAAGAAAAAAAAATCAGTAAAACGTACACATGAAAAATCAACCGAGTCACAATTTAGGAAAAGTTCGTTCCAATTAAAATAATAATTAAAAAAATGAGATTATTAAACATTTGAAAGTCTTATCCGGAATTTGCAGATTTCTCTCAATTTTTACAAAACTTCTTAATAACGCCAACATTTCTTTTGACAAATGTGGCAGTATAACAAGGTTTAATTGTATTTTACACGATAACGGGACTATCGTCACATTTTAGACTGAGAAATTGCATATGGGAAAGTTGATACAAAAATCCGTTCAGTTTAGAAAAGTTTGTTTTTCTAGCTACAGGTCTAAATGGCGTTACCTTGTGATGTGATCCATAGCAACGTCACTGACGTCTCTATGACGCGCTCCCAAAATTTCCCGGCATGCTCCATCACGGAAGTGACTTCAATCTGCAATGACAAGAAACCTCATTCTTTTACCCGGTACATGTAGCAAACATTATTAGCCGTACGGTAGTATATACGTGTAACCTAGGGTACATGCTTTAGTGAACTTCAAATGAATTATTATAAAATTTCCAAAGAAATCTTCAGAACCTCCCTTACTGCAAACGGACCATAAGTACACGTACTGAAGATACGCATTCAAAAAGAAAACAAAAGTTTTCAAAATATAAACAACAAATGCTTCATGGTTGGCAATTGCAAGGAAAATTATTATTGGATTACCCTTCACATCAATTACAATTTCGATATCAATATGAGAAGGGACAAGACATTTATAAAACTATATCATTTCCAATTCACCGTTATGAGAGGATTCAAAAGAAAGCAACACTTTAATTTGTATTCCTGATGTATCGACAATGTTAGGGCTCCTTTGTGTGCGAGAATTACGCTCCAAGTCTTATTTATAAAGCTCCCCATCAAATACGTTTTGATCTAAACATATTTCATTGCATTAAAATAGCAACGGGTATAATGCAAATGAAACTATTTCAGCACCTCTTCATAGTATTGATAATGGACATGAATGCCAACTCAAATCAGTTCTGTGCCTGCACTTGCCATTTGAAAATATTTAAATTTCATAGAAAACATCATTTATTTATTAAAATTGAGTATGCATCGTTCATACGTGCTCAACAAATAGACAGCATCGTTAGGCGGGGTCAGGCGTGATATTCAATATCAAAAATATGATGCCAGCAATTATAATGAATGCTCCCTGTGTTTGGTCAGATTTACAAGTATGTATATATACCATGTTTCAGTCATGCTATTATCACACTTATATGTAATGTCTTCTAAACGGCATTAATAGGTTTGTCATTTTACGGATAATCTCTCTTCCAATTGTGACCTCTAGTTTTAAATTTCAGTTCCCCTAGCTATTACAAAATACAAAAATTACATATTTTACAAAACCCAAGTGAAAAGACCCTTTATGTATATTATTGTTGATAAAGATATATGCATTGCAATGTTTCGATAAAGTTACTGACTATCAAAAACATCTACTTTCAAGAGAGGACAAAATGCAGGCTACTATGCATACACCGATGGACATAGCATGCCAATAAGACTCCCCAGTATGATAAGGAGCGATAAACAAGCATTGTTTAGAGACAGACTCCGGGGCAACATGGCATGAGCTCTGCTGGTCTGGTCGTTTAAATAGGTTGCGTATAGGTAGCTCGTCGTGTCATTGTAGAACATTTTGTTATAAAGAACTCCAGACATAAGTAGACCTATCTATCATAGGTCTACAGAATGTCGGTTACTTGCACAAGAATGGAAAGACTATACATGTATATGATGTTTGTTTCTTCAACAGCACTCTCCGCTTGACACACACATTTTGAAGTGAGAAACTCATTTACTTACTGTAGCGACGAAAGCAAATCTTCAAAATTCAAGAGTATCGCAGTCGCTACACAAATCTTATCTTCACCCTTGGAATATGTCATGACAAAATGGACGGCACGTAGGTAGCTATTCGAGTGTGTCTCAAGCACAAGAGTAATTGACCAGTCATAAGCTGATACCTATCATTTGAAAATTACAGAAAAGCGACGCCCGACTTGAAAGCCGGTCAATTTCACCGTTACGCTGCTGTGCGATTCTATTCACACTCGATTCTATTCAAGTTGTATCATTCGCAAGGTGTCGCGTCAAAAGTCTTCAATTTTTTCATGACGTAATTTAAGAAGTTATAGAATACATGTGTGTATCGAGAATGGGACATTTGGATTTGAAAGATAATGAAAACAGAAAAGACATTCTCTATTTTAGCTAAACAAGTAGCATTGTCAAATAGACAGATGCTTGGTGCGTTCATAGTATTTGCTTAATTAACAAAAGACACACAATGAATAATTGATAGCAGATTTCTATACATACCAAACAGATTTATTGTGCAATTATAATATATCTGTTTTAAAACATTCGCACATACAAGTACATATTGAAACAATACATATAGGTTTGCATATGGAATACATAAAAATAACATGCATTTAAAAATTGCCAGAAGTTACTCTTTGAAGAATGTTCAGAAACTGTATAAAAATGATTTTTTATAAATAATCTTATCTATCGAGTTATGCATACATGTATATTCATAACTGTTTTTCCCCACTGAAACATTAATCATAATTATGTGTATTTTTATCTTATTACGCTACACAAAATGTACATGTACCCTGTCAAATTATTATCATAATAACCACATGCAATTAAATATAACGTGTATACATACGAGAATATTTTCCGTTAGACGTCATCCTGTGTTGATACAGGTATGTCTACATTTGTATGACGTTGTCATGAAATTGCAAATCTTGCTTTGCATTAGACTTTGACCACGTTTCTCTTTATTATATCAATTGCTGCCCTTTTTTAAAGTATTGTCACAAATTACATAACAGAAAATTGTCGACAGAAACGACACCGCAAAACTTTTAAGATTAAAAAAGCTAAAAATATTCACCACTGCAGTTAGTATAGATTACATGGATGTGTTAATAGCATATTTGATAATTTGCATTATGTTTTTATTGCTATCATTGTTATTTATTAAGTGATTTATTTGTTTTTATCTTATATTTTGTTTTTGTTATTGTGTATGTAGTCAGCAGAAAACAAACGCGACGTTATCGAGATCGCCCGTCCCGACCATGTTTAATATAAATTGCCAGTGTCAAGATCACTTTTCAATCACTTCAGTTAAGAAAGAAGAATTAATGCATATTGTCTCGCTTGTGTAACCGACAGATAGGCAGACATTGCATTATAAATTGATATCAAATTCACAAATGTCTGACTTCTTCTACAACCACATCATTTACTGGACATCTACAGACAGTATTTATTGCTTTCCTGAAATTAATGGCTGCGAGGAGCACCAGCCAAAATTCGACAAAGATCAGGGCTACCGTAATTTGATCATGTATTGTAGTTCCATAGCTATCCCCAGCTAGTACGTATATGGACATGCTATGATAGGGTTATGCATTACTTCACCGATTGGTCACAGACAGAATGATCTGATAAACACAATACAATGATATTCTTATTTTTTCTAATATAGCTAAAAGCAGAACAGCCTAGAAGCGTTTCGTAAATTGAAACCTGAATTTTGAGAGAAAGATTTATACATCTATTAAATTGTTGTCTCTCTGAAGTCAACACGCACTGGTTTGTACTATCTCTGTGTGATCTTTCGACCCGTTCTGGTCTCCTTGAATTTATATTGAGGGGGAAAAGGGAGTCTTTATTTAATATCAGGGAAATATCACGCCAATTTTATCGAGATATTGAAAAACCGTTCTCGTGAAGTCGGAAATATCTTACTCAAATAAATGCTACAGTGACCCTCCAGGATTTTAAACCGTCCCGATAAATAACTAATTAAACCTGTTTGGATTTCCAACTGTTTGGCCGTAGCATCACCGATGAGCTTTAAGTCCTGGATGGACAGAACAGCAATAATATCAATAAGCAAATTTCATATGTCATTCACCAAGGGGTGTTTTACAATCATCTTTCGAGATAAAAGCTGGTGGAATCTGCCGGTGGATTTCGTTAATTTGTTAGCCACAATAATCTCTTGAGTAACACTATCCATCATACACGCGCTTTGCTCATTGTTTAATTTGAAATTAACAGTTCTCATTAAAAATCCTAAAATAAAAGGATTTTACGCGCCTCCCATATGTTTCAACAGCAGTTTAAACCAATTAAGATTTCCAACCATTTTAGCCCCAAACATCACTGACGATTCCATGAAGGATGACATAGCTTTATGAAGCGGTGTAAATCGTTTTTGGCAACTGTACAATATGTATCTAGTACCAAGTCTTTTAAGGCGCATTGACCTATTTGTGATGTTGTTAATATTTCAGTCGGCTCACCACAAGAAGATAATTCATAACATTATTTTGATTTAACACAACTCTAACGCCTAATACTGTACCACAGGGACTTGAGAATTTGTTATTGCTATATTTAGACCTAAACTATAGATGTTCAGATTGATTGTACAAGTTTTAGGGGTTAAGATCAACGTTCGGTAAAACTGCCTTAATTTATACCCCTTAAACTTGAAAAAAATTACTCTGAACACCCTAGTTTAGACCAGAACATAGCAATAACAAATTCTCAAGTCCCTAAGCCTGCCCTATACTACCTAAATGCAGTCGAATTATGATCATCAATACATCAGCCTATTTTGCGACACTCGGTTTTTATCTGATATTTTTCCTTTAGTTTGATTAAAGACGATAGTCATTAACTTCCTGACTTCATAAAATTTCCTTTGTCAGACCTTTCCAAGGAGGGTAAGGGGTGAGGTATAGCGGTGATCAAAGCATCTATCCAGTTCGGCAATTTGATCCAAAACAAAACACACAGACTGATGTTTACCAGCATGTCCCTTTTCCAGTGCCAATTTTAACATGTCAGAACCTGATGTTTGAAATGAGCCTTTCATGGAATATTATACAAATCATCGCTAGTGAATTCACAAACACATGTCAAATTCTTCAATAGCTGAGTGAGTTTTTAAAAATTTCATTTTCTTTTCGAATTAAAATTGCATATTTTTCGACATAGAATGTAGCAGATGCTATTTAAGATATGAAATGTAAAACTGTAATATTTTGCAACATGCAATATTGTAGTTTTGCATGTTGTAGATTTGGTACAATGCGCACTAATAGGAGGGGAGAAAGCACCGTTTTAAAAATATTATACAATTATAGCATGGTGATGAGGTCGATACATGTTTTTATCAACCTAGGTTGATAAAACCATGTATCGACCGAAATCACCATGATACAATAGTTTTATTATTTTAATTGATTTTTTCAAAATTGAACAAAAAAAAATTATAGCAGGTTAATAACACTTGTTCTACCAACCTTTTTGAACACCTGCAAACCACTCAGGTTTATGACTACTTTTACAGGTGGCCACATGATGTTGTTTCAGCCAATCAGAGTCAGCTCAAAATCAATTAAAATAATAGTATTTGTTAATGCACAAAGCCAAACAAAATAAATCAAGCTGCTAGTGGAGCGAGCCCCTGGGATACATAAAAAAATATTTCCTCTATTGGTATATTTTGTTTCTGGGATAAGGGCAGTGCTTTACACAAGAATATTGTATCGCATTGCAAATCAAAAATGAAACATTAATTTTGCTGTATCTCAATATTTTCAAATGGTTTTATTTGTGTAACAGTTTTACCGTTGCAAATTGCTACCAACACACAGTTTAATAATATATTGACACATGTGTGGATATCACGTTCGTCACACAAATGCTCAATGCTCAAGAAGAGAGGGAAGGGAAGGTTACATTTTGAAAGGCATACCACACACGAGCTGCATTTTAATGGTTTCTCGTCGCATTGAACTACGATGTCACGCATGTAGCCTGTTTTCACTGCAGAAAGATTGATTAAATGACTAGCTACATTTTAGAATCTTTGCAAAGACGTCATGTAAATACCACCCTTTTATTTGTTCAATTATGTGCACATTGCTTGTTAAATGTATGAACGTGATTGCAAGCCTTTGTTGTTTGTTTTCACAATTTAACCATTACTATTATCCATATGTTGTAAAGCGCCTTAGAGTAATTTTACAAATTATATAGGGCGCTATATAAATGCTGTATATTATTATTATTATTACTACTGTAAGTCACTTTTCTGTACATATGCCATGTATTGTGTTGGCTATGAATTGCCACATGTTTTCTTTTGGAAAGTACGAAAACTGTGTTTATGAACAAATATTCCCTTTTTTCTTTCCTTCTCACTCCCTGAGCGTTCGAAGTGTATTGACAGCACGTAGGAGATACAAACATACATTTTATTGATTGGTTCCTTTATCTTCCCCGTATTCCATGAAAAATAATCTCCATTAATTTAGTAAACAACATTTCATGATTCACATGTGAGTTTCGCTAGAAGCTTTGACCAAATTGAACTTTTATAAAATATCGTCTCGTTATTGTCAGCATTTATAATCCAACTTAATACCCAATAAACATAGAATTGGTCTGTTTCGTATTAATGGTCGTGGATACCATGTTAGAGATCAAAGCCAAATTACAGGATTTTCGAGATGTACCGGAAAAAATGTCGACAGGTATCTATCTGTGAAATTTCGATTTCTCTGAAGATGTTTCTACTCAATATTACTACCCTATAATATTTTACTGGTTCCATTATTAAATTTAACAGCTTTTGGTACATATGAATGGAATCCCTCCTGTGTATGATTGTGATTAAATTGCATGTATGACTCGATTTGCAGACTTATATATACTGTAAAAATGGATTTTTTCGCATTTGGAAATATTCGCGTTAAGCCTCTTTCAACAGATTGTGGTGTGGATATTTTCGTGTTGGCAATGGTTTAGAAGTATATGTATCCTGTATATCTATAATCAATATTACCTATCACAGGTTATACATTTTCGCGTGTGGATATTTTTCGCGCTTATTTACTCAACACAAATATGTGTACAAATCGAAAATTTCCCGTTTTACAGTAGGTCTCGTGGCGGCAAGTGTTTATCGAGTTCCTCCTGAAACCAAACTCGAAGGTAAGTTGTACTTGTATTTTCAGCACATTGTTTTTTGTGTATAGAGTTTAACGTCTTTCAACAATTAAGTTTATACGAAGACGGATACTTTTACAGAAAAAAACACAACCGAAAAAAGGAAGAGTACGTATTAAAGAAAAGAAAAGATTTAAAGATTTCAACGGGAGCAGTATATCAGTTTTGGTTTCTTCTGTGTCTTGTAAACAGACGAGACGATACAAAAGAAAATCACCAACTCTACATGGAACTCCACCTTAGTCGCCTCTTCCTATTCCTTCCGCAAACATGCATTGCTGGTGTTTGGGGCAAATGTCAATGGTTGTATATACATTTTGTTACATGCGAGGATGGACTATGAAACCGAACAACGTTGCTTTTGTCTCTATTGATGGACAGTTCCCTTTTTTTGCGCCACGAATCTGATACAGAGTGTAATTTAGCGAACCACCACTGACACAGCCTGTCTGTGTATTTCTGGTTGTGGATCAATCACATCACGTGCGCGCGCTTTATAGATAGATCAGGACCACTGGGGTTTGTCGGTCCGCCATTCATCCGTCTCGTTATTAGACACCCAATTTATATTCAATGTATTAAATTACAACAGAATGAGACCTTACATTTATCACGGGGCCTTAACATTGATGGTTCGGGACAAAATTCAACGGCACGTGCAATACATCAATCCCGCACTTAATATTAATCCTGCACTTAATGGAATCGTCCGTTCGGAAATATACATAGATACGGACTGGCTTTATCGCGGATTGCTAAGCAATCAATTGAATTCGAGGCGGGCCTAGTCGCCACAAATCATTACAGGAGATATTTGCCGGTGCTCTTTGTAAAAGCTACGTTTAAAAACACTCAGATAATGGAGTGAAGATTCTTGCGTTAAGAAGATGATTACCATTGTACTCTAACAATTCAATATATACAAATGGACCCCGTTGTCACAATAGATAGTCGATACTGCCTCACTCAAACTCTTAGTGGAAGTCATTGTAGAACTCCAGATCTGTTCTATATTAACTTGCCAAAGATATGTTAGCTTTGCATCATGGTAATTGAAAAAACCCGAAGCATTGGTTTAAAACGTTTTTCCATGAGAGTGCTCATTAAAGAAAGATCTATGGTTTAATTGTAAGGACTTATCATGATTTGGAAAGTATAGTGTTAGCGGTATGAATTATAGAGTGATTGTTTGCTTACAATAATAATATCTGGATCATGCGTCGTGCACATGCTCTGATTATTCATCGAGTCATATAATTCAGGTTGCTACCGTTTCTGTACGCACTGCAGCCTCTGCAGCCGCCAGAGGTGCCATTCTTCTCACACCTTCTCTCTATTAGGCTGCATTAGTGATATCGACTTCACCACTGCGCTCAAATCAACGTAATTAAATAGCTCTTTTATAATCATTGTGTAATCCAATTAATTTCGCCTAAGGAATGACGATATCCCGGACATGAAACCGAGATTTTAATTAAGCTTTGTTTCTATCTTGGTGGTGGGAAAGCTTGTCCGTGATATCGTCTTACCCAAAACACGTAGTGTATTCACTTTGTACATGGATACGACTCAATACTGGCTTCGTACATTGGGGGGATTCAGTTCGCTCTCTGTATGAGGTTCAGTATATTCGTTCTGAACATGGGTGAGTATTAATAATCATTCTGCATGGATGAAGCTCAACACTCTATACATGGGTGAATTTCAATATTCATTCTGATCAATGATGAGTTTTTGTTCTCGCTCTGTTCAATTATGAGTTTTTGTTCTCACCCTGTTCAATTATGAGTTTTTGTTCTCACTCTGTTAGGTGATAAGTTTTTGTTCTCGCTCTGTTCAATGATGAGTTTTTGTTCTCGCTCTGTTCAATTATGAGTTTTTGTTCTCACCCTGTTCAATTATGAGTTTTTGTTCTCACTCTGTTAGGTGATGAGTTTTTGTTCTCGCTCTGTTCAATTATGAATTTTTGCTCTCGCTCTGTTCAATTATTAGTTTTTGTTCTCACCCTGGTCAATTATGAGTTTTTGTTCTCACCCTGTTCAATTATGAGTTTTTGTTCTCACTCTGTTAGGTGATGATTTTTTGTTCTCGCTCTGTTCAATTATGAGTTTTTGTACTCCCTCGTGTTCATTGGTTATGTTCATTACTCGCTCTGGCCTTTGGTAAGGTTCAATACTCGCTCTGGTCTTTGGTAAGGTTCATTACTCGCTCTGGCCTTTGGTAAGGTTCAATACTCGCTCTGGTCTTTGGTAAGGTTCAATATTCGCTCTGGCCTTTGGTAAGGTTCAATACTCGCTCTGGTCTTTGGTAAGGTTCAATACTCGCTCTGGTCTTTGGTAAGGTTCAATACTCGCTCTGGTCTTTGGTAAGGTTCAATACTCGCTCTGGTCTTTGGTAAGGTTCAATACTCGCTCTGGTCTTTGGTAAAGTTCAATACTCGCTCTGGCCTTTGGTGAAGTTTAATGCTCGCTCTTGTTCATTGGTGAGGGTCAGTACTCGTTATGTTCATTGATACGTGGTAGGTTCAGTACTCGTTCTATTTATGGATGAGGTTCAACTCTCGTTTTGTTCTTTAGTGACGTTCAATGCTTACACTGTTCATTGGTTAGGTTTAGTAGTTGTTCCGATCATTTGGTAAGGTTCCATAGCTATTCCGTTCATTGGTGATATTCTGTACTCGCTCTGTACATTGGTAAGGTTCAATACTCGCTCTGTACCTTGGTAAGATTCAATACTCGCTCTGTACCTTGGTAAGGTTCTTTACTCGATCTGTACATTGATAAGGTTCAATACTCGCTCTGCACATGTCCATTGGTAAGGTTTAATACTCGATCTGTACATTGGTTAGGTGCAATACTCGATCTGTAAATTAGTTAGGTGCAATACTCGCTCTGTACATTGGCGNACGCTCTGTACATTGATAAGGTTCAATGATAGATCTGTATATTGGTAAGGTTCTATACTCGATCTGTACATTGGTAAGGTTCAATACTCGCTCTGTTTATTGATAAGGTTCAAAACTCGCTCTGTACATTGGTAAGGTTCAATGCTCACTCTGTACATTGGTGAGGTTCAATACTCGATCTGAACATTGGTGAGGTTCAATACTCGATCTGTGCATAGAAAGGGTTCAATACTCGCTCTGTACATTGGTAAGGTTCAATACTCGATCTGTCCATTGGTAAGATTCATTACCTGCTCTGTACATTGGTTAAGTTCAATACTCGCTCTTTACATTGGTAAGATTCAATAATCGATCTGTACATTGGCGAGGTTCAATACTCGCTCTATACATTTGTTAGGTTCAATACTCGCTCAATACATTGGTAAGATTCAATACTCGATCTGTACATTGGTAAGGTTCAATACTCGA
Organism: Mizuhopecten yessoensis; assembly: GCF_002113885.1. Classification (NCBI taxonomy): domain Eukaryota; kingdom Metazoa; phylum Mollusca; class Bivalvia; order Pectinida; family Pectinidae; genus Mizuhopecten; species Mizuhopecten yessoensis. The sequence goes on from NW_018408916.1 coordinate 884,169, forward strand.
TCTGTACATTGGTAAGGTTCAATAATCACTCTGTACATTGGTAAAGTTCAATACTCGCTTTGTACATTGGTAAGATTCAATAATCGATTTGTACATTGGTGAGGTTCAATACTCGCTCTATACATTTGTTGGGTTCAATACTCGCTCAGTACATTGGTTAGGTTCAATACTCGATCTGTACATTGGTTAGGTTTAATACTCGCTCTGTACATTAATATTGTTCAATACTCAATCTGTACATTGGTAAGGTTCAATACTCGATATGTATATTGGATATATTTTGTACTAGATCAGTACATAGATAAGGTTCACTACTCGCTCGGTACGTTGGTGAGGTTCAATAATCGACCTGTACATTGGTAAGGTTCAATATTCGCTCTGTATATTGATAAGGTTCAATACTCGATCTGTACATTGGTAAGGTTCAACACTCGGTCTGTACGTTGGTGAGGTTCAATACTCGCTCTGTATATTGGTAAGGTTCAATATTCGCTCTGTACATTGGTGAGGTTCAATACTCGCTCTATACATTGGTGAGGTTCAATACTCGGTCTGTACGTTGGTGAGGTTCAGTACATTGGTAAGGTTCAATAATCACTCTGTACATTGGTAAAGTTAAAAACTCGCTTTGTACATTGGTAAGATTCAATAATCGATTTGTACATTGGTGAGGTTCAATACTCGCTCTATACATTGGTGAGGTTCAATACTCGGTCTGTACGTTGGTGAGGTTCAGTACATTGGTAAGGTTCAATAATCACTCTGTACATTGGTAAAGTTAAAAACTCGCTTTGTACATTGGTAAGATTCAATAATCGATCTGTACATTGGCGAGGTTCAATTCTCGCTCTATACATTTGTTAGGTGCAATACTCGCTCAATACATTGGTAAGATTCAATACTCGATCTGTACATTGGTAAGGTTCAATACTCGATCTGTACATTGGTAAGGTTCAATAATCACTCTGTACATTGGTAAAGTTAAAAACTCGCTTTGTACATTGGTAAGATTCAATAATCGATTTGTACATTGGTGAGGTTCAATACTCGCTCTATACATTGGTGAGGTTCAATACTCGGTCTGTACGTTGGTGAGGTTCAGTACATTGGTAAGGTTCAATAATCACTCTGTACATTGGTAAAGTTAAAAACTCGCTTTGTACATTGGTAAGATTCAATAATCGATCTGTACATTGGTTAGGTTCAATACTCGCTCTATACATTTGTTAGGTGCAATACTCGCTCAATACATTGGGAAGATTCAATACTCGATCTGTACATTGGTAAGGTTCAACACTCGGTCTGTACGTTGGTGAGGTTCAATGCTCGCTCTGTATATTGGTAAGGTTCAATATTCGCTCTGTTCATTGGTGAGGTTCAATACTCGCTCTATACATTGGTGAGGTTCAATACTCGGTCTGTACGTTGGTGAGGTTCAGTACATTGGTAAGGTTCAATAATCACTCTGTACATTGGAAAAGTTCAATACTCGCTTTGTACATTGGTAAGATTCAATAATCGATCTGTACATTGGTTAGGTTCAATACTCGCTCTATACATTTGTTAGGTGGAATACTCGCTCAATACATTGGTAAGATTCAATACTCGATCTGTACATTGGTAAGGTTCAACACTCGGTCTGTACGTTGGTGAGGTTCAATACTTGCTCTGTATATTGGTAAGGTTCAATATTCGCTCTGTTCATTGGTGAGGTTCAATACTCGCTCTATACATTTGTTAGGTGGAATACTCGCTCAATACATTGGTAAGATTCAATACTCGATCTGTACATTGGTAAGGTTCAACAATCACTCTGTACATTGGTAAAGTTCAATACTCGCTTTGTACATTGGTAAGATTCAGTAATCGATCTGTACATTGGTGAGGTTCAATACTCGCTCTATACATTTGTTAGGTTCAATACTCGCTCAGTACATTGGTAAGGTTCAATACTCGATCTGTACATTGGTTAGGTTTAATACTCGCTCTGTAAATTAATATTGTTCAATACTCAATCTGTACATTGGTAAGGTTCAATACTCGATATGTATATTGGTAATATTCTGTACTAGATCAGTACATAGATAAGGTTCACTACTCGCTCGGTACGTTGGTGAGGTTCAATAATCGACATGTACATTGGTAAGGTTCAATATTTGCTCTGTATATTGATAAGGTTCAATACTCGATCTGTACATTGGTGAGGTTCAATACTCGGTCTGTACGTTGGTGAGGTTCAATACTCGCTCTGTATATTGGTAAGGTTCAATGCTCGCTCTGTACATTGGTGAGGTTAAATACTCGATCTGAACATTGGTGAGGTTCAATACTCGATCAGTGCATAGAAAAGGTTCAATACTCGCTCTGTACATTGGTAAGGTTTAATACTCGATCTGTTGTTTGGTAAGGTTCAATACTCGCTCTGTATATTGATAAGGTTCAATACTCGCTCTGTACATTGGTAAGGTTCAATACTCGCTCTGTATATTGGTAAGGTTCAATACTCGCTCTGTACATTGGGAAGGTTCAATACTCGATCTGTACATTGGTAAGATTCAAGATTCGCTCTGTACATTGGTGAGGTTTAATACTCGCTCTGTACATTAGTATTGTTCAATACTCAGTCTGTACATTGGTAAGGTTCAATACTCGATCTTTACATTGGTAAGGGGAAATACTCGCTCTGTGCTTTAGGGAGGTTCAATACTCGCTCTGAACATTGATAAGGTTCAATACTCGCTCTGTACATTGGTAAGGTTCAGTACTCGATCTGTACATTGGTAAGATTCAAGATTCGCTCTGTACATTGGTGAGGTTCAATACTCGGTCTGTACGTTGGTGTGGTTCAATACTCGCTCTGTATATTGATAAGGTTCAACACTCGCTCTGTCCATTGGTAAGGTTCAATGCTCGCTCTGTTCATTGGTGAGGTTAAATTCTCGATCTGAACATTGGTGAGGGTCAATACTCGATCTGTGCATAGAAAAGGTTCAATACTGGCTCTGTACATTGGTAAGGTTTAATACTCGATCTGTTGGTTGGTAAGGTTCAATACTCGCTCTGTACATTGGTAAGGTTCAAAGCTCGCTCTGTACATTGGTGAGGTTAAATACTCGCTCTTTACATTGGTAAGGTTCAATACTCGCTCTGTACATTGGTAAGGATCAATACTCGATCTGTACATTGGTAATATTCAATATTCGCTCTGTACATTGGTGAGGTTCAATACTCGCTCTTTACATTGGTAAGGTTCAATACTCGATCTTTACATTGGTAAGGGGAAATACTCGCTCTGTGCTTTAGTGAGGTTCAATACTCGCTCTGAACATTGATAAGGTTCAATACTCGCTCTGTGCATTGGTAAGGTTCAATATTCGCTCTGTACATTGGTGAGGTTTAATACTCGCTCTGTACATTGATAAGGTTCAATACTCGCTCTGTACATTGATAAGGTTCAATACTCGCTCTGTACACTGTTGATATTCTGTACTCGCTCTGTACATTGTTGAGGTTCAGTTCTCGCTTTGTTCGTTTGTGAGGTTCAATACTCGTTCTTTACATGGGCTGGTACTGTAGGAGGCCTTATTTTTTTATGTTCAGGTTAAGCAAATAGCGCGGCAATCAGATGATGTCTTTACGGCGTCTCTAGGAGTGCGCGTGTGATAACGGTCGATCGCAGAAGAAGCTTGTTGGCCTGTGATAAATGTTTAGACGGTTCCGACTATAGTCACGTATTCATTTGCAAACCAAACAGTGCCAGGGGAACGCATGGACAATTAGCGTAGGATTCGTCAGGGGAGGTCAAGCACACTAAAATGTCCATCAAGGAGGTCAATCACATTGAATGATCGATTAGAAATTACACACAAAACAGGAATTGTTATTTAGATAAATAAGTCATTAGAGGAGAAACTCCGCACAGGCGGTCAGTCTTGTTCGCTATCCAAAAGGTTATTTACGTCAAATTGACTGACAATGGAGACAGTTACATGAAAGTAACAGTTATTCTCAACTGAAGCATAGAAATTATACCATAAAATGATCAATGCAACCGTTCATTACACTATCACAATTGCAAAAAGATTCACAATGATATAGAACTAACTGTAGCATAAAACGTGACCAGGTGGCGCAGTGGTTAGCGTCCTCGCCTCTTACTCATTCCACGATCTTACGTGAAGAGATAAGAGATCAGCTACCAGCGACCACGTGTTTTTCCGGGTTCTCTTGTTCCCCCCTATTTAGGACCAAAGTTTAAGGTCTTGCATTCAAAGCATATGTTGTTTCATATCTATTGTGAATAAAAAAAACAGGTACAATTTATTAACGACTATAGTTGTTGCCCGATTTGATAAACGTTTCCTAATGGTTAAAGGGCCAATGAATGGCGCCATCATCAGTGGACACCGTCTAAATAGCATCTAAGTTGTTAAGACGCAAAACGCCAGAAAAAAACTGATAATATTGACTCATGAAAACACAATTCGATAGGTAAATTACAAATGTACGACCCAATATTCCTGTACTGTCACCGAGCACCAACTTGCGTAACATTGGCGTACACGACCCAAACATCGCTGCATCACAAAAAGTGTCTGAATAAGTAGGGGAATATTGTACGCCCGGTTCTGATGACGTCTGCCGTTTGCTGCTATTATTTGGTAAGTTTTAAAACAAAAAAAAAGATATCAATTATGTGGTTATATAAACACCATACTGTATGTTGCAAAGGTGTACCAAAACAATTGTTTGTTCTGCGGTCGCTTCGTCTGAATTTGAAACTGAAAATCTACGCATTGCATATAGCAAGTAGTGTTCTTATTGGACAATATCAAAAGCGATGTCTTCACGTGTGTAAATAAAACATTTCATATATCTTTACTGCTTATTACATGGGCACTTCCTGATATTTCGCTGGTGAAAATATAATAAGATGCATATGTAGGCATAAATATGATAATTTTTTTCCTTATGATAGGCAAAAACATTTTGTAAAGACACATGGTCGAGGTGCACGTATATCGTGTATACATGTATACACGTTTATAAATCGAGATGTGCGCACATGTAGATATGTATACATGTAGTACGTAAGAATACGTGAACTCACAGTTACGTGTGTGGCAGATTGTAATTGTACATAGGATTACGGTCGCCTTCTAGCTTCGAGCAACATGGTATTTCCTTTAGATCAGTGGTAGAGCGTCCGGCCAGGAACCTGGAGATCAAGGGTTCAATTCCCGGTGGAGGCACAGCTATTCTCGTTCCTGTTACAAATGGTGTCATTGACCCTCCCTGTGGTGACAGGGAGTTAGAACCTAGGTTGTGGTGTTCAAGGTCGAACACATTTAAAAAAGAGGGATTAGTATGGCAGATTTGAATTGTACATAGGATTACGGTCGCCTTCTATCTTCGAGTGAGAGGGAATATCCATTTAGCTCAGTGGTAGAGCGTCCGACTAGGAACCTGGAGATCGAGGGTTCGATCCCCGGTGGAAGCACACTATTCTCTTTCCTGTTTCCTATGTATAACGATACATACATACTAAAGAAGTTCGGGGTTGAGGGGGTGGCATTGATCAATTTACAACGACCTCGTTGAGTCAGACAAACCTATCTCCGTGTTATACCTCACCGACACTCAGTTTATCACACAACAGGGGCTGGCTCGTTATTGATTTGTTCCACATTCATTGTCTACTCACGACCCAGCACTGTATACAGGGGAGCGCAAAAAACTATACATATGAAACAAAGTATTCTACACACAAATCAGCAGTAGGCATCAATGCTGACGTCGACGAGACAACAATGGCCGACGTAATGACATCTTAAGGATGTATGCTGGCTAGCTTACACGAACATGCATCTTTTAAAACTGAGAATGTTTCGAACGAAAAGTATTTTTATTTTTTTTATGAGAATATATTGTGTATTTTCTTCCTCTCTTGATAGCACAATGACAAATTTGAAAAGTACACTGTAATGAACACTATAAAATGTAGATAGAATTCTGAATTACTTTACAAGGGTGATAACTCTAACGAAAATAACAATTATTTGTATTGCTTCATGGCCCAGCAACAATGCGAGTCATTTTGGGCCAAAAAAACCCAATTATAATGTATAAGGTAGCATACAACCTTAAGGATACATTACCTTAATGCGTTATGCAGTCTCCTCTCTCTTTGCGTACATTCAATTCGTTCCTCTGGCATAAACACATTTGTAATCTTAAATAGTGCATGGAAATTTTCGAAATGGGTAGCATCAGCTGTTGTATCAATATTTTATGTTCGATAGGCCTAATTGTAAAGCAGTATAAAATTGATAAGATGTTCAACCAGACTTCGCAGATGTATGTCCAGTTCTGTTGAGGAAACGATAACGCTGTCTTTACAGTGTACCTACCTAAGGAAAGACAGTTCACGGGCGCTCCTATTCTAAAAACGTCACAATTGCGTCATCAGTTTGTGGAATGTTGCTTTGGTAAAGTCATCAATTTGACACGATAGGAAAAATAACGTGAGAAAAAGAGAACTCACTCCAGTGAGCAGAGAAGTCTTAATCCATGGGCAAATGTTCTTGCTAAATTTCAAATATTTTACCCCTGGATTAAACATTAAAGAAATTCCTTACTTTTCACAGTATAACTGTGAAATTTTGTTTGAATTATCTCCCCCTTTTTTAATTGACTGCATTTGAAAATACATCCAAACAATTAACTGGACATTTTTCGAATCCATGCATTCTAACTTACTTATTAAATTTGTGATTAATGGTTATTTTTTACAGAATGACAGAGTAGCAAGTTTATTTTAAAAAATCGGAAATAAAGTCTTCGGATTGTGGGGGGAAAAATTGGCTGTAGATAATTGGAAAAGAATAAGATATTACCAATTTCGTGGAATTCTTTTGGGAAGGAGGTTCATGTTTTACAGCACTGAAGCGTTTATCCCTGAATCCATCACAGTCGTTAACCCTTCGACAAACCTGTGCACGTTTAACACTTCGACTTCTGGGGATTCAAGACGCGTAGTAAACACCACAGCAGGTGTATCTCAATCTACAGATACAGATAACGAGGTACAGAAATGTTTGTTTGCGCATGCCTACTTGGAACTTTGTTATGGCTATCTTCAAGCCAGCAGATAGACAGTGTACATTGGCGTAACGTATAAATATATGATGTTTTCACTATCGTACTTTCACTAATAAAATCAATGAACAGATTTTCGAATATCTTAGACTACCGGACGTTCTAATGAAGTGACGTCATCATATTGTTCACATGAATATTGTTGAAATTAAGGGCTACCTGAAAGTAAATTTTAGCTTGGATCGATCCCACCCACCCCTACCCTCAATCTAAACCTCTCTTAAACAGTGGTTGTCTTGTTGAAGTCCGATGAGGGAAGTGGGGGGATCACACAGTTTTGTTAACTAATAACCTCGCCTTCATCTTATAAATACCGCACATTTTGTAACCTGGCAAAAGTAATTCAGATACGGTACGCTACCTCTTATAAGTACGGCTTTTGATATAGAACTTGGCGTGTTATTATCCTCTTTGTCTGATTATGATTTAATTCATGTATTACTAGGGGGTAGCCTTCCCCACATATTAAGCTCAACTGATTATGTAACCTTTATACTGCATAATGCTATTTTTATTGACAAAATGTTGCTGTTGTATCAGCGTTAATAATGATATAACACGTACAAACGTACGTACAATAGCAATGTCTACCTAATTACTATTTTTTTTTCTCTTATTTTGTGTGTGTTTATGTGTGGGTAAGCCTGAGAAGACCTTGTTGGTAGGGCTTTCCCCAACCCTTGGAAACCTCAGGATTCCCAGGCATTCTAATTATTTTGTATGATTTGCTGTTCTTTCTGTATTTACTAAACTAATTCAAGTTTCATTAACTTCTCTCTTCATCTCTGTAGTTAACTGATGTATTTATGTGCATGTAAGAATCAATTAATAATATTTGATTTGTATTTTGACTACACTGTATATTTTTGTAACTCTTCAATTTGGAGGAAATAAAGAAATAATAATTATAATGGCCATTCGGTCATACAGGTATACATTGGTTAGCATTTTTACAAGCATTTAATGCAATGCGCTGAGGAAAACATGAATAACTGAGAATCGGTGAAGACCTTCAACTTTTGCATTCAGGTAATTATGCTGGTATATAGGGCTCACGGCATGAATTATATGTAAGAATTAACGAAACGAAACTAAACTAGTACTAAGTCAATCTAAAGTATGAACTAAACTAAACTAAACTCAGTATATGGTCTTATCTAAGCTAGCTAAGCTAAAAACTATACTAAACAAACTTAGCTAGGCTAAACTCAAAACAAAACTTAACTTAATCTAAACTAAAATCAAATTAAACAGTAACTAAACTAGCTAAAAAACCCACTTAGCTGATCTAAACTCAAAACTAAATTTAACTTAAACTAAACTTAACCAAATTAAGCTAAACCAGGCTCAAAACTAAAGTCAGATAACTTCAAAACAATACTTAAACCAAATTAAACTTCAACTTAATTAACTTTAAAAATAAAACTTATCAAAATAAAACCTTTTGAAACTCTATAGTCGTACTTTAATAGTTTAACCTTTATCTAGTACGCCTGTTAGTATTTGAGATAACTATGATTAAATTGATGGCCTCTGTGAATCAACACAGACGCTTCCTGTATTCAACACTATTCACTTTTGTTTAAAGTTATTTCATTGTGGAATGTTAATACCAAACACATGTTTTGGGTTTGCAAATTACACCATGATTAAAGAGAAACACGGTTTTTACCCCTACGCATAGAATACTTATATGCTAATGAACTTCAAATAAATCGAACTGCATGTATCATGCATATTACAGCAAATTATGTTGTCTGACTGAAAAATACCTGAAGTACAGTCAAAGATTGAATTGGTTGCATAATTATTCAGTTTGATAAACACTTAAACAGGTTGGTTGCGATCAACCATCTACCATCATTTGAAGTGGAAGATTAAACGTTGGAGTCATTTCGGACCTTTCAAAACCGCTTACGCTATTCAACCATGTGTAATAGCACATATCACTAGGACCGAACTAATTCAACCATGTATTCAGGTCATGTTCGTCTACTTTTTTTGTAACGTATGAAGAAATTTGAAAACAGCTTTTGAAAGATCTTCGATTATTTATCCCATCTGTGCCAACTTGAAACGAGATTTGTAATGATGTCACAGATACTTACACGAAAATACCTCACTGAAATGTGAAAACATTCTGATAGGCAAACATAACGTTAAATTCCACGTATGACTTACTTAGCGAAATAGAAAATTAACATTCAAGTCTGTAGGTCTGAAATGAAAGCAATCTTGAAACTTTCTTTCTCAAATGTTCATACTTGTTGGAGAAATGAAGAATATTTTATTGAAATAATACTTTTTTTACCAGAAATATATTATTTCGGAGGATATTCCGCATCTTCATGATAAAAATGACAACTTTCAAACACCATAAAACTCGTGCAAGGGGTTGATAAAACCCCTGCTGTTACTCACTATAAGTTGTAAGAGGTCTTTTGGGATTGCCTTGCACTAGGGGACACAAACTCGAACAAACGAAATCGTCTGCATCAACTGCTTTCTTTGGGATCTTTATATTTTCTCGCTAATCCCTATAAACGTTTTTGTTTCCAAGCGCCTTACTTGGGAATAACTCACATTTTGCCTCAGTGTTGAACATTCGCCAAAGTTGGGGAGGAAACGGGTTATATCCACAGGACGGGATATACCAAAGTCCTTAAAATGATAGTTGTTATTCCCTGTTTAACGTTCAATATTAAGGGTTATCACAACAATTGGTTAGACTATTTTAAGTATAATGTGACCGGGAGGAATACTGTGCTTGGCGCTTTCTGCATGGTCCTTCAGTAAGGAACATGTAGCACTCTAAAGTCGCCATCAGATCCGCACTATCACAGGGAGACAAATACACCCAATATACCGCCTCCAGCACACGTACACACATACAAGCATGCATTACACACATGGAGGCACGTCCTTAAATGACCTTAATTAGCTTTAGTAATAAAGACACTTAACCAAATCATCTAGAGTGGTAGGTACCTGTTATAAATTTGTAATAAAATTACTTGATTAGCTCAAGATGTATAAAACACATATACTCTTCGAGTTGCTAAGCCCCAAGATCGAAAAGGACTACATAGCTCTCGGTGAAAACCACACTGCGCTAAATTACAGTGAAATGATTATAGATCAATATACCACATCCAGGGGTGTGAGATTTAATTATGTCGAATACTTGAGGAAGTTTCGTTTTTAACTCATTACTCTGACAGCTCCCATTTACAAGTGATAGACGCGTGTGTGTACAACACATGTGGTGTGTGGTACAGAGGCTATATATACACTATACAACACGTTTACATATCTACTCTATCACGTTTTTCACGAGCTTGTATTGTAGCGCTACTAAGATAGTAAACCCAAAATAGTGTAAATAATTAATCTTATGCAAAATTTATTTTGATGGATTACTTGCAATTCAACTCGTCTGTGCAGAATTATCTAAAACGTTTAAATATATCTATCAATATGAATAATAATTATTTCTTTTCTTAACGTGAAATTCGCGTATTAGCGTCACATGAAACCAATTAACAGGTCTACAACACAATTCTTTAAATAAGCGAGACTGCATTTATATATGATAAGAGTTGAAAAGCCATTGTAGGTGATCAATCACTGTACAAAATGGCCACCTGCCCTAGCACTGATATTACACAGCATGCATTACAAGATTTGTGAAAATTCATTGACGGAGAGTAATGCAGATAAAAACATTTCATTCATAATAATTCCTTTCAAATGGTAGATAAAGAATTTTAGTAAAATTTGGAGATTTATATAAGCAAAGAAACCGATAATAGAGTATAACATTTTTTCTTTGTCATGTTGTAAAAGTATTGCCATCTTAATGGATTGAAAACATACATGTACTTTAGTACTGAAAATCTAATAAGGTTATCTACAGTTTCGGGTCGTTGGAAATAATGAATAAGCTTGGCAAAACACCAATAAAGTGGTAGATTTCGGCTATTTTGATAAGTATGTATTAAAATTGGAATTTAAACATACATGGTTTTGGATTGTAAATTAATTTATGGATGAGTATTGTTTAGGTAAAAATGAGTTTAAAATTATTCGTTAATACCGAATTAAGCTAACAATGCTTGACACCCATCAGAAATGTATGGCTAACAAAGTACATACCAGATGAAATTGGTCTACAGGTACAATGCATGTACCCGATAATTGGATATCGGATGATCTCTCTCCCTTACCTCTCTAGAGACTCTTGTATATGTCAATGGTGGATAGAAAGAGAAAATGCAAAGATCTCAATCGAGTACCATAACAAACAGATTGGTAATAAAGGCTTGTCTAAATTAACTTTACAAACCAATGTCTCCCAAGACGACCACCCTATGTAGCCTTAAACACCAAAATCTATATGATACAAAATATACGCTCCNCCCCCCTCCAACTACACCTCACACATCTTCTACACATGTACACGTAAAATACACCCGTAAACACACCACACATATATATGTCACACCCCACAATCTCTAATTCGCCTCCCCCTTACACACACATTACAATATATACTTAAAAGTTTTATTTTAGCTCTTCTAGTTATCCAACACCCCAACCCCACCCCCAACCCCTCATTCCCACCCCAACACACACATACTGACACACAGTCTCGAAAGGAATATCTACCCTCGTAACAAGTTATGATCCATACATTTATAATCGCCATTACTCCCCTTCGCCTGTACCAATTTGCTCCGTTCCCCGATGATACTGGCCTTTCCCTATCCCCGTTCCCTACCTAAACTCCCGTTCTGAAACCTAAATCCCTTCTTCCGTACCATACATAATTACCCCTCCCCCCTTCCATGTTGTTTCCTTTGTCGGTACAGTTGCGTTACCCGCCCCTTTATCGCTGTTACCGTGCTCCTGGAGCCCCAGAAACCCCGATGATCCGTCACTGCAAATCAGTGTTCCCCTTCCCCTATTCCCCTACAATATAGTACATTACTAGTAGTCTTACCTGTTTCCGTGTTGATCGGTACTGCGTGAACTACGCGGAAAGATTTCCCACACACACCGAGTTCCATTAATATCGGCATTCCCCATACCCTCCACGATAAAGCACCGCATTCCTACACATATCAGAAAGCACACGTCGGGGAGCCATCCGGGGTTATCCAAGCTCCCTTTCTCTCAATAGGGTCAACCGAGCCTCGCTATGACTTGCAGATCGATAATGCACCAATAGGTGCTTGCCCTAATCACATGAGCACATGTTCGCCTTGCTGGGAAACTGCAATGTGATGTATCAACGGAGCGAGCCACTAGTCAGAGAGGTTTATAATATAAACATATCAATATGTAATGTAGGGCGAAGTGGCGACCTCGGGCCGTGCTCCCTCTGACTCGAGTCGATCATAGCCACGTTATGCATACGCCCCAACGCAACTACGTCTTTTTTTCTCCCTATTTTCCCCCTAATCTTTGAGCATCAAATTAATAATCGTACCATGCGAGGAAGATTGCGAGAGCAAGATAAGGGGAGACTGAACGAACGCTGTTCGTGGTTTAGCTGTTGGTGTTTTTTCATGATTCTTTACAGAGCGTCTTCCATCTTATACACGGCACACAGTCTAAAGTATACGTAGTAGAACGGATAATACGGCACAGGTGTTACACTATAGATCAATCAAGGTAAACAAGTACATATATTGATCGGGATTGCACTGAATAAGATTTCGTATAATGACATTCCTTTTTGACTGAAAAATCGATGTCATTACGTATTTACTTAACTAAATTGATATTACATGTTTAACATAATTATGTATAAGGTTATATGATATGACTGAAGAAATTTGCGATAATAAAGTTTTGATTGAACATCCTTGATCTGGGCCCGTATTCATGAAACCGTCCTCATGCTCAAGCATGGATTTTGTGCTAAAACTGACCTTCTTGTTACTCACTTAAATCATGTCAAAAGATCAAAATGTCATATGTAAACATTGAAAACAGTATTCGGGTTCATGTCTCTTTAATGTTTTTCCAAATATTTGGCAAAATAAGATTTGTTTATGAATTGATAACCAGAACAAGGAATGAAGCTTGAGCACAAAATCAATGTTTAAGCATGAGAACGTCTTCATGAATACGGGCCCTGATCATTATATCATTAAGGAATTATATTTATAGACTTAGAAATTGTATTTTATGACTTAAAAGTATTTCTGTAAAATCTAAAGATTTAACAACTGATATAACTCATGATCATATATAATCATTACTCAAAAACTTTAAGATATTAAAGTTACGGTGTACATGTATGACTGAAGAAGATATCTATAATTATGTTAAGATTAAACAACATAGACCAAATCAATATATTACGACTGAACAACATTACATAATCCAAAAACAAATATGCCTAAACAACATGAATATAATTTGTATTTTAATGAAGAAACAACATTTATATACATTTGTAATAAGATATGATTGAAAAGAAATGACGTAACCAGTACAGTAAAACCTCGAAATAATGCCCCTCACTCCATCTGCCACCTCGTTTACCGCCAACATATTTCAGCGTCCCCATTTCTCTTTTTCTTACAAATCCTTTTCTGATGTGTCCCTCAATTTATCGCCAAACCCCTGCATAACACCATAATGTTCCTCGACAAATGGTGGCATTATAACGAGGTTTTACTGTACATTATTACTGAAAAAATTGATATAATTAGTATATTAGGAGGGAGCAACATTGATATAGTTAGTATATTAGGAGGGAGCAACATTGATTTAGGAGGGAGCAACATTGATATAATTAGTATATTAGGAGGAAGAAAAATTGATATAATTAGTATATTAGGAGGGAGTAACATTGATATAATTGGTATATTAGGAGGGAGCAACATTGATATAGTTATTATATTAGGAGGGAGCAACATTGATATAATTAGTATATTAGGAGGAAGAAAAATTGATATAATTAGTATATTAGGAGGAAGCAACATTGATATAATTAGTATATTAGGGGGGAGCAACATTGATATAATTTAATTTTGATGACTGAACGACATTGATTGATAATAAGTATATTAGAAGGGAGCAACATTGATTTAATTAGTATATCAGGAGGGATCAACATTTATATAATTAGTATATTAGGAGGGAGCAACATTGATATAATTAGTATATTAGGAGGGAGCAACATTGATATAATTATTATATTAGGAGGGAGCAACATTGATATAATTTGTATATTAGGAGGGAGCAACATTGATATAATCAGCATATTAGGAGGAAACAACATTGATATAATTAGTATATTAGGAGGAAACAACATTGATATAATTAGTATATTAGAAGGGAGCAACATTGATATAATTAGTATATTAGGAGGGAGTAACATTGATATGATTAATATATTAGGAGGGAGCAACATTATTATAATTAGTATATTAGGAGGGAGCAACATTGATATAATTAGTATATTAGGAGGGAGTAACGTTGATATGATTAATATATTAGGAGGGAGCAACATTGATATAATTAGGATATTAGGAGGGAGCAACATTGATACAATTAGTATATTAGGAGGGATCAACATTTATATAATTAGTATATTAGGAGGGAGAAACATTGATATAATTAGTATATTAGAAGGGAGCAACATTGATATATTTAGTATATTAGGAGGGAGCAATACTAATATAATTAGTATATTAGGAGGGAGCAATACTAATATAATTAGGATATTAGGAGGGAGTAACATTGATATAATTAGTATATTAGGAGGCAGTAACATTGATATGATTAATATATTAGGAGGGAGCAACATTGATATAATTTGTATATTAGGAGGGAGCAACATTGATGAGGAAACAACATTGATATAATTAGGATATTAGGAGGAAACAACATTGATATAATTAGTATCTTAGGAGGGAGCAACATTGATATAATTGGTATATTAGGAGGGAGCAACATTGAGATAATTAGTATATTAGGAGGAAACAACATTGATATATTAGGAGGGAGTAACATTGATCTGATTAATATATTAGGAGGGAGCAACATTGATATAGTTAGTATATTAGGAGGGAGCAACATTGATATAATTAAATTTTGATGACTGAACGACAGTGATTGATAATAAGTATATTGGGAGGGAGCAACATTGATATAATTAATTTTTGATGACTGAACGACAGTGATTGATAATAAGTATATTGGGAGGGAGCAACATTGATATAATTAGGATATTAGGAGGAAACAACATTGATATAATTAGTATCTTAGGAGGGAGCAACATTGATATAATCAGCATATTAGGAGGAAACAACATTGATATGATTAGTATATTAGGAGGGAGCAACATTGATATCATTAATATATTAGGAGGGAGCAACATTATTATAATTAGTATATTAGGAGGGAGCAATACTGATATAATTAGTATATTAGGAGGGAGAAACATTGATATAATTAGTATATTAGGAGGTAGCAACATTGATATAATTAGTATATCAGCAGGGATCAACATTTATATAATTAGTATATTAGGAGGGAGCCACACTGATATAATAAGTATATTAGGAGGGAGCAACATTGATATAATTTAATTTTGATGACTGAACGACATTGATTGATAATAAGTATATTAGAAGGGAGCAACATTGATATAATTAGTATATCAGGAGGGATCAACATTTATATAATTAGTATATTAGGAGGGAGCAACATTGATATGATTAGTATATTAGGAGGGAGCAACATTTATATAATTAATATATTAGGAGGGAGCAACATTGATATAATTTATGTTTTGATGACTGAACAACATTGATATAATAAGTATATTGGGAGGGAGCAACATTGATATGATTAGTATATTAGGAGGGAGCAACATTGATATAATTAATATATTAGGTGGGAGCAACATTGATATAATGAGTATATTAGGAGGGAGCAACATTGATATAATTAGTATATTAGGAGGGAGCAACATTGATACAATTAGTATATTAGGAGGGAGCAACATTGATAAAATTAGTATATTAGAAGGGAGCAACATTGATATAATTGGTATATTAGGAGGGGGTAACATTGATATGATTAGTATATTAGGAGGGAGCAACATTGATATAATTAGTATATTAGGAGGGAGCAACATTGATATGATTAGTATATTAGGAGGGAGTAACATTGATATGATTAGTATATTAAGAGGGAGCAACATTGATATAATAAGTATATTAGGAGGGAGCAACATTGATATGATTAGTATATAAGGAGGGAGCAACATTGATATAATTAGTATATTAGGAGGGAGCAACATTAATATGATTAGTATATTAGGAGGGAGCAACATTGATAAGATTAGTATATTAGGAGGGAGCAACATTGATATAATTAGTATTTTCGAAGTGAGCAACATTGATATGATCAGTAAAATAGGAAGGAGCAACATTGATATAATTAGTATATTAGGAGGGAGCAACATTGATATAATTAGTATATTAGGAGGGAGCAACATTGATATGATTAGTATATTAGGAGGGAGCAACACTGATATAATTAGTATATTAGGAGGGAGCAACATTGATATAATTAGTATATTAGGAGGGAGGAACATTGATACAAATAGTATATTAGGAGGGAGTAACATTGATATGATTAGTATATTAGGAGGGAGCAACATTAATATGATTAGTATATGAGGAGGGAGCAACATTGATATCATTAGTATATTAGGAGGGAGCAACATTGATATAATTAGTATTTTCGAAGTGAGCAACATTGATATGATCAGTAAAAGAGGAGGGAGCAACATTGATGTAATTAGTATATTAGGAAGGAGCAACATTGATACAATTAGTATATTAGGAGGGAGCAACATTGATATGATTAGTATATTAGGAGGGAGCCACACTGATATAATAAGTATATTAGGAGGGAGCAACATTGATATAATTAGTATATTAGGAGGGAGCAACATTGATACAATTAGTATATTAGGAGGTAGCAATACTAATATAATTAGTATATTAGGAGCGAGCAACATTTATATAATTAGTATATAAGGAGGGAGCAACATTGATATGATTAGTATATTAGGAGGGAGCAACATTGATATAATTAATATATTAGGAGGGAGCAACATTGATATAATTAGGATATTAGGAGGGAGAAACATTGATATGATTAGTATATTAGGAGGGAGCAACATTGATATCATTAATATATTAGGAGGGAGCAACATTGATATAATTAGGATATTAGGAGGGAGCAACATTGATACAATTAATATATTAGGAGGGAGCAACATTGATATAATTAGTATATGAGGAGGGAGCAATACTAATATAATTAGTATATAGGAGGGAGCAACATTGATACAATTAGTATATTAGGAGGTAACAATACTAATATAATTAGTATATTAGGAGGGAGCAAGATTGATATAATTAGTATATTAGGAGGGAGCAATTCTAATATAATTAGTATATTAGGAGGGAGCAAATATGATTAGTATATTAGGAGGGAGCAACATTGATTAATTAGTATATTAGGAGGGAGCAACATTAATATAATTAGTATATTAGGAGGGAGCAAGATTGATATAATTAGTATATTAGGAGGGAGCAATACTAATATAATAAGTATATTAGGAGGGAGCAACAGTATATTAGGAGGGAGTAACATTGATATAATTGGTATATTAGGAGGGAGCAACATTGATATAATTAGGATATTAGGAGGGAGCAACATTGATACAATTAATAAGTATATTAGGAGGGAGTAACATTGATATGATTATTATATTAGGAGGGATCAAGAGCAACATTGATATAATTAGTATATTAGGAGGGAGCAACATGGATATAATTGGTATATTAGGAGGGAGTAACATTGATATAATTGGTATATTAGGAGGGAGCAACATTGATATAATTGGTATATTAGGAGGGAGCAACATTGATATAATTAGGATATTAGGAGGGAGC
This sequence comes from Mizuhopecten yessoensis, assembly GCF_002113885.1. Classification (NCBI taxonomy): domain Eukaryota; kingdom Metazoa; phylum Mollusca; class Bivalvia; order Pectinida; family Pectinidae; genus Mizuhopecten; species Mizuhopecten yessoensis. Next base: position 902,321 of record NW_018408916.1, read on the forward strand.
AACATTGATACAATTAATATATTAGGAGGGAGCAACATTGATATAATTAGTACAGTATATTAGGAGGGAGTAACAATGATATGATTAGTATATTAGGGGGATTAACATTGATATAATTAGTATATTAGGAGGGAGCAAATATGATTAGTATATTAGGAGGGAGCAACATTGATATCATTAATATATTAGGAGGGAGCAACATTGATACAATTAGTATATTAGGAGGTAGCAATACTAAATTAGTATATTAGGAGGGAGCAACATTGATAAAATTAGTATATTAGAAGGCAGCAACATTGATATAATTGGTATATTAGGAGGGGGTAACATTGATATGATTAGTATATAAGGAGGGAGCAACAATGATATAATTAGTATAATAGGATGGAGCAACATTGATATAATTAGTATATTAGGAGGGAGCAACATTGATATGATTAGAATATAAGGAGGGAGCAACAACGATATAATTAGTATAATAGGATGGAGCAACATTGATAAAATTAGTATAATAGAAGGCAGCAACATTGATATAATTTGTATATTAGGAGGGACCAACATTGATATAATAAGGATATTAGGAGGGAGCAACATTGATATGATTAGTATATTAGGAGGGAATAACATTGATATAATTAGTAAATTAGGAGGGAGCAACATTGATATGATTAGTATATTAGGAGGGAGTAACATTGATATAATTGGTATATTAGGAGGGAGCAACATTGATATAATTAGTATATTAGGAGGGAGCAACATTGATATGATTAGTATATTAGGAGCGAGCAACATTGATATAACAAGTATATAAGGAGGGAGCAACATTGATATGATTAGTATATTAGGAGGGAGCAAGGAGGGAGCAACATTGATATAATTAGTATATTAGGAGGGAGTAACGTTGATATGATTATTATATTAGGAGGGATAAACATTGATATAACAAGTATATAAGGAGGTAGCAACATTGATATGATTAGTATATTAGGAGGGAGCCACACTGATATAATAAGTATATTAGGAGGGAGCAACATTGATATAATTAGTACAGTATATTAGGGGGGATTAACATTGATATATTTAGTATATTAGGAGGGAGTAACATTGATATGATTAGTATATTAGGAGGGATCAACATTGATATAATTAGTACAGTATATTAGGGGGGATTAACATTGATATAATTAGTATATTAGGAGGGAGTAACATTGATATGATTATTATATTAGGAGGGATCAACATTGATATAACAAGTATATAAGGAGGGAGCAACATTGATATGATTAGTATATTAGGAGGGAGTAACATTGATATGATTATTATATTAGGAGGGATCAACATTGATATAATTAGTACAGTATATTATGGGGGATTAACATTGATATAATTAGTATATTATGAGGGAGTAACATTGATATGATTAGTATATTAGGGGGGATTAACATTGATATAATTAGGATATTAGGAGGGAGTAACATTGATATGATTAGAATATTAGGGGGGATTAACATTGATATAATTAGGATATTAGGAGGGAGTAACATTGATATGATTAGTATATTAGGAGGGAGTAACATTGATATATTTGGTTTATTAGGAGGGAGCAACACTGATATAATTAGTATATTAGGAGGGAGCAACACTGATTTAATTAGTATATTAGGAGGGAGCAACATTGATATGATTAGTATATTAGGAGGGAGTAACATTGAAATGATTAGTATATTATGAGGGAGCAACATTGTTATAATTAATATATTAGGAGGGAGCAACTCTGATATAATTAGTATTTTAGGAGTGAGCAACATTGATATAATTGGTATATTAGGAGGGGACAACATTAATATAATTGGTATATTAGGAGGGAGTAACATTGAAATGATTAGTATATTAGGGGGGAGTAACATTGATATGATTAGAATATTAGGAGGGAGCAATACTAATATAATTAGTATATTATGAGGGAGCAACATTGAAGTATATTAGGAGGGAGCAACATTGATATAATTGGTATATTAGGAAGGAGCAACATTGATACAAATAGTATATCAGGAGGGAGCAACACTGATATAATTAGTATTTTAGGAGTGAGCAACATTGATATAATTAGTATATTAGGAGGGAGCAACATTGATATAATTAGTATATTAGGAGGGAGCAACGTTGATATGACTAGTATATTAGGAGGGAGCAACATTGATATAATTAGTATATTAGGAGGGAGCAATACTAATATAATTAGTATATTAGGAGGGAGCAACATTGATATAATTAGTATATTAGGAGGGAGCAACATTGATATAATTAGTATATTAGGAGGGAGCAACATTGATATAATTAGTATATTAGGAGGGAGCAACATTGATATAATTAGTATATTAGGAGGGAGCAACATTGATATAATTAGTATATTAGGAGGGAGCAACATTGATATAATTAGTATATTAGGAGGGAGCAACATTGATATAATTAGTATATTAGGAGGGAGCAACATTGATATAATTAGTATATTAGGAGGGAGCAACATTGATATAATTAGTATATTAGGAGGGAGCAACATTGATATAATTAGTATATTAGGAGGGAGCAACATTGATATAATTAGTATATTAGGAGGGAGCAACATTGATATAATTAGTATATTAGGAGGGAGCAACATTGATATAATTAGTATATTAGGAGGGAGCAACATTGATATAATTAGTATATTAGGAGGGAGCAACATTGATATAATTAGTATATTAGGAGGGAGCAACATTGATATAATTAGTATATTAGGAGGGAGCAACATTGATATAATTAGTATATTAGGGGAAATTAACATTGATATAATTAGTATATAAGGAGAGAGCAACATTCATATAATTAGTTTATTAGGAGGGAGCAACATAGATATAATTAGAATATTAGGAGGGAGCAACATTGATATAATTAGTATATTAGGAGGGAGCAACATAGATATAATTAGTATTTTAGGAGGGAGCAAGATTGATATGATTAATGTATTAGGAGGGAACAACATTGATATAATTAGTATATTAGGAGGGAGCAACATAGATATAATTTGTATATTAGGAGGGAGCAACATTGATATGATTAATGTATTAAGAGTGAACAACATTGATATATTTAGTATATTAGGAGGGAGCAACATTGATATAATTAGAATATTAGGAGGCAGCAACATTGATTTAATTAGTATATTAGGAGGGACCAGCAATGATATAAATAGTATATCAGGAGGGAGCGACATTTACATGATTAGTATATTAGGAGGGAGCAACATTGATATAATTGGTATATTAGGAGGGAACAACATTGATATAATGAGTATATTAGGAGGGAGCAACATTGATATAATTGGTATATTAGGAGGGAACAACATTGATATAATGAGTATATTAGGAGGGAGCAACATTGATATAATTGGTATATTAGGAGGGAGTAACATTGATATAATTAGTATATTAGGAGGGAGCAACATTGATATAATTAGTATATTAGGAGGGAGCAATACTGATATAATTAGTATATTAGGAGGGAGCAACATTGATATAATTGGTATATTAGGAGGAAACAACATTGATATAATTGGTATATTAGGAGGAAACAACATTGATATAATTGGTATATTAGGAGGGAGTAACATTGATATAATTAGTATATTAGGAGGGAACAACATTGTTGTAATTTATATTTTGATGACTGAACATCATTTATATGGTAATTATTTACATGAATACACACCATCTATACACAATCGTTATAAAGATATGATTGAAAAGAATTGATGTAACCAGTTCATTATTTCTGAAAAAATCCTGGATATAATTTGTGAAGTACGATTAATAAACATTGATATAATTATTATTTGTATGACTGAGCACCATTTATGTAATTAGACGTGAGAGAAAAAATTGATAAAACAATGAAATTATTACTGAAAATTAATGAGATAATTAGTATATTAGAACTGAACAACATTTATGTCATAAAAATGACTGACAAAAATTGATATAGCCAGAAAGTAATGACTGAACAAAATTGGTGTCGTTCTGCTATGGCTGAATTACGCTGGTACAGTGTATGATAAATTGATTGCTGACAAATTTTGATATATACGTATTGACGTTATGGCTGAACGAGACCGATATGATAACGTAATACGTGAACAACTGTTATTTGACTGAATACTTGAGATTTGAATGAACAGCGTTCATATAATACATTTAGCATAAAAGCTGAACAACATTGATGTTTTCAGTTTGTTGCTGAACAACATTGATGTTATCGCTTTGTTGCTAAACAAAATTGATGTTATCGCTTTGTTGCTAAACAACATTGATGTTATCGCTTTGTTGCTAAACAGCATTGATGTAATCACTTTGTTGCTAAACAACATTGATGTGATTTCTTTGTTGCTAAACAACATTGATGTAATCACTTTGTTGCTAAACAACATTGATGTAATCATTTTGTTGCTAAACAACATTAATGTTCTCGCTTTGTTGCTGAACAACATTGATGTGATTTCTTTGTTGCTTAACAGCATTGATGTTATCGCTTTGTTGCTTAACAACATTGATGTTATCACTTTCTTGCTAAACAACATTTATGCAATTACTTTGTTGCTGAACAAAATCGATGTTATTGTTTTCTTGCTGAACAACATTGATGTTATCACTTTGTTGCTGAACAACATCGATATAATTGCGTTATATCTAAACAATATTGATATCATCAGTTTATAGCTGAACAAGATAAATAACATTAGTAAAGTCTGAACAGTATTGATATAACTGCGTTTTAACAAATCCAAGACAGCATAGATAAAACGTTGTTTAAACATCCTTGATATGACTTCTATACCTTGTAATTGAACAACATCGATTAAATTAAGCTCTGACTGAACAACAATTATGTAATTACGTTATATTAGAACAACACTGAAATTATAACGATATGCCAGAACGATATTTAAACAGTAACAACATTGAAATATTATGCTTTATCAGAACTTGAGCATTGTTATAATAACGTTTTATCAGAACAACATAAAAATGATAACGTTTTATCAGAACAACATATACATAAATACTTACGACTGAGTAACATATAATCATTACATTAATATTGATTTGTTTTCTTTCAATGCATGACAACTGAACAAAAATGATTGTCTTAGATTGTATCTGAACAACATCTTTATATTTACGTTATCCCTTTACAGCAATGATAAAATAAGGTCATGTATACATATAAACAACATATATACATGTTTAATTACTTAAACATGTATACATATAAACAACATATATACATGTTTAATTACTTAAACATGTATACATATAAACAACATATATACATGTTTAATTACTTAAACATGTATACATATAAACAACATATATACATGTTTAATTACTTAAACATGTATACATATAAACAACATATATACATGTTTAATTACTTAAACATGTATACATATAAACAACATATATACATGTTTAATTACTTAAACATGTATACATATAAACAACATATATACATGTTTAATTACTTAAACATGTATACATATAAACAACATATATACATGTTTAATTACTTAAACATGTATACATATAAACAACATATATACATGTTTAATTACTTAAACATGTATACATATAAACAACATATATACATGTTTAATTACTTAAACATGTATACATATAAACAACATATATACATGTTTAATTACTTAAACATGTATACATATAAACAACATATATACATGTTTAATTACTTAAACATGTATACATATAAACAACATATATACATGTTTAATTACTTAAACATGTATACATATAAACAACATATATACATGTTTAATTACTTAAACATGTATACATATAAACAACATATATACATGTTTAATTACTTAAACATGTATACATATAAACAACATATATACATGTTTAATTACTTAAACATGTATACATATAAACAACATATATACATGTTTAATTACTTAAACATGTATACATATAAACAACATATATACATGTTTAATTACTTAAACACTGGACAACTTGTTTCGTTATACCGAAACAACACTGATATTGCTACGTTATATCTTTAGAATGGTTTATTTTTAAATTATCACTGAAAAAAGTTATATGATTACGTAACGGCACTAAAGTACTGGACAACACTGTTTTAATTACTTTAAGTCTGAACAGTAACTTTATAAGTACGTTATAAATGAACAACATTATATCATTTACTTTAGCACTGGACAACATCAAAATAATAAGTTGATGACTAAACCTCGCTGATATAGTTTGTTTTTATGAAATATTTGACAACATTAAAATAATCATACCATTACTGAACATACTCTGGTACCAGTAAGATAAAACTAAAAAAAAATGATAAAATTACTAAACTACAGGACAACATTAATTTATATATTAACGTAACATCTGAACAACAATGATATCATTATTTAGCTACTGGACATCATTGAAATAGTTACGTTATAACTGACCAACATCGATTTAATGACGTTATATCTTTAAAAAGTGTCAACATTACTTAGTAACTTAACAACATTGATAAAATAACAATGTATGAACAACATAGATCTAATTACAAAAGTATTAGCCAGCATTGATATAATTACGCTTTAACAGAACAACAATGATATATATTTAAGTTTGTACATTTTGTCTAACATTGTAGAACGTCCTCCCCCATTACTTCAAATGAACATGTATATAGTGTACATTTACCAATATAAATAGGCTTAGAGTTAAAGCGTGTATCTGTTTTCTCCCTTCTCTACCTTTGTTATCGGGGGTATCTCTCAGGACACCCGTCTTCGTATGACAATTGCCGATACGTAGATGTTAAAACACAACCAAACAAACCAACCTTACTTTTACCAAAGCGGCAAAAACACCAACCTGTTATCTACAACACACACACACACACACACACACACACACAAACACACACAAGCACGCATACATTACACACGTAGAGGCACGTCCGTATATGGTCTGCTGTCAATAGGATGTTAAACAAAATAAAGACCAACCAAGCCAGTATTTAATCGTAGAATGTGTGTCGTAATGATGATGTCTGTGGTAAGGGAGGTAAGCGATTCTTGATTTCTCAAAGGTAAAGGAACAATGCAACAGGAAAGAGTTAAAACGCGAATATTTGAAGACTGTTCTTCATGTTGCCACGTGATCCCTTGTCTCGGAATTCTCAACAACGATTATTGTGTACTGTTTTAAACATTGTTGCATGTGTGTATTAATAGTATATTCGGGAGTTGGTATAAGTTTTTTTAGAATATTTTTTCATCTGACCAGAGCTGTCGTTTTACTCATACAATTAAAACTGCCTGCTTAGCTACTTCTGGATTGATTCACAAAACAGTTTCGGCAAAATCGAAACTGGGTTTTAGCTTAAATACAAAATTACTTGATAGTACAATTAGGTACGTACATCTCAAACTAGTACCGGACTACATGTTAGCATAATTCGTTAAACGTCTAAATAGCATACATGTACATACAGTCCGAACATCATAAATGTACATACAGTCCGAACATCATCAATGTACATACAGTCCGAACATCATCAATGTACATAGAGTCCGAACATCATACATGTGTATACAGTCCGAACATCATACATGTACATACAGTCCGAACATCATACATGTACAATATACAAACCGAACATCATACATGTACATACAGTCAGAACATCATACATGTACATAAAGTCCGAACATCATACATATATACACACAATCCGAACATCATACATGTTCATACAGTCCGAACATCATGAATGTACATAGAGTCCGAACATCATACATGGGTATACAGGCCGAACATCATACAAGTACAAACAGTCCGAACATCATACATGTGTATAGAGTCCGACCATCATACATGTTCATACAGCCCGAACATCATACACGTACATACAGTGCGAACATCATACACGTACATACAGACCGAACATCATACATGTACGTAAAGTCCGAACATCATACATGGGTATACAGGCCGAACATCATACACGTACATGCAGTCCGAACATCATACACGAACATACAGTCCGAACATCATAAATGTTCATACAGTCCGAACATCATACACGTACATACAGTCCGAACATCATAAATGTACATACAGTCCGAACATCACACATGTACATACAATCTAAACATCATACATGTACATATATTCGGAACATCATACATGTACAACATACAATCCGAACATCATATATGTACACACAAACCGAACATCATACATGTACATATATTCGAAACATCATACATGCACATACAGTCCGAATACATACATGTACATATATTCGGAACATCATACATGCACATACAGTCCGAACATCATACATGCACAACATTGTACATATATTCGGAACATCATACATGTACAACATACAATCCGAACATCATACATGTACAATATACAATCCGAACATCATACATATATACACACAATCCGAACATCATACATGTACAATATACAATCCTAACATCATACATGTACAACATTCAATCCGAACATCATACATGTACAACATACAACCCGAACATCATGTATGTACACACAAAACGAACATCATACATGTACACACAAAACGAACATCATACATCTACAACATACCATTCGAACATCATATCTGTACACACAAACCGAACATCATACATGTACATACATTCGGAACATCATACTTGCACATACAGTCCGAACATCATACATGCACAACATACAGCCCAAACATCATACATGTACAACATACAATCCGAACATCATACATGTACAATATACAATCCGAACATCATACATATACACACAATCCGAACATCATACATGTACATATATTCGGAACATTATACATGCACATACAGTCCGAACATCATACATGCACAACATACAGCCCCAACATCATACATGTACAACATACAATCCGAACATCATACATGTACAA
>NW_018408916.1:912956-1048742 GCF_002113885.1 Mizuhopecten yessoensis
CGAACATCATATATGTACACACAAAACGAACATCATACATGTACAACATACCATTCGAACATCATATATGTACACACAAAACGAACATCATACATGTACAACATACCATTCGAACATCATATATGTACACACAAACCGAACATCATACATGGACATATATTCGGAACATCATACATGCACATACAGTCCGAACATCATACATGTACATATGTTCGGAACATCATACATGCACATACAGTCCGAACATCATACATGCACAACATACAGTCCCAACATCATACATGTACAATATACAATCCGAACATCATACATGTACAATATACAATCCGAACATCATATATGTACACACAAACCGAACATCATACATGTACATATATTCGGAACATCATACATGCACATACAGTCCGAACATCATACATGTACATTTATTCGAAACATCATACATGCACATACAGTCCGAACATCATACATGCACAACATACAGCCCCAACATCATACATGTACAACATACAATCCGAACATCATACATGTACAATATGCAATCCGAATATCATACATATACACACAATCCGAACATCATACATGTACAATATACAATCCGAACATCATACATGTACAACATACAATCCGAACATCATACATGTACATTCACTCCGAACATCATACATATACACGCAATCCGAAAATCATACATGTACAATATACAATTCGAACATCATACATGTACAACATACAATCCGAACATCATACATGTACAACATACAATCCGAACATCATACATGTACATACACTCGGAACATCATACATATACACACAATCCAAAAATCATACATGTACAATATACAATCCGAACATCATACATGTACAACATACAATCCGAACATCATATATGTACACACAAAACGAACATCATACATGTACAACATACCATTCGAACATCATATATGTACACACAAAACGAACATCATACATGTACAACATACCATTCGAACATCATATATGTACACACAAACCGAACATCATACATGGACATATATTCGGAACATCATACATGCACATACAGTCCGAACATCATACATGTACATATGTTCGGAACATCATACATGCACATACAGTCCGAACATCATACATGCACAACATACAGTCCCAACATCATACATGTACAATATACAATCCGAACATCATACATGTACAATATACAATCCGAACATCATATATGTACACACAAACCGAACATCATACATGTACATATATTCGGAACATCATACATGCACATACAGTCCGAACATCATACATGTACATATATTCGAAACATCATACATGCACATACAGTCCGAACATCATACATGCACAACATACAGCCCCAACATCATACATGTACAACATACAATCCGAACATCATACATGTACAATATACAATCCGAACATCATACATGTACACACAAACCGAACATCATACATGTACATATATTCGGAACATCATACATGCACATACAGTCCGAACATCATACATGTACATATATTCGAAACATCATACATGCACATACAGTCCGAACATCATACATGCACAACATACAGCCCCAACATCATACATGTACAACATACAATCCGAACATCATACATGTACAATATACAATCCGAACATCATACATATACACACAATCCGAACATCATACATGTACAATATACAATCCGAACATCATACATGTACAACATACAATCCGAACATCATACATGTACATACACTCCGAACATCATACATGTACATATATTCGGAACATTATACATGCACATACAGTCCGAACATCATACATGCACAACATACAGCCCCAACATCATACATGTACAACATACAATCCGAACATCATACATGTACAATATACAATCCGAACATCATACATATACACACAATCCGAACATCATACATGTACAATATACAATCCGAACATCATACATGTACAACATACAATCCGAACATCATACATGTACATACACTCCGAACATCATACATGTACATATATTCGGAACATTATACATGCACATACAGTCCGAACATCATACATGCACAACATACAGCCCCAACATCATACATGTACAACATACAATCCGAACATCATACATGTACAATATACAATCCGAACATCATACATATACACACAATCCGAACATCATACATGTACAATATACAATCCGAACATCATACATGTACAACATACAATCCGAACATCATACATGTACATACACTCCGAACATCATACATGTACATATATTCGGAACATTATACATGCACATACAGTCCGAACATCATACATGCACAACATACAGCCCCAACATCATACATGTACAACATACAATCCGAACATCATACATGTACAATATACAATCCGAACATCATACATATACACACAATCCGAACATCATACATGTACAATATACAATCCGAACATCATACATGTACAACATACAATCCGAACATCATACATGTACATACACTCCGAACATCATACATGTACATATATTCGGAACATTATACATGCACATACAGTCCGAACATCATACATGCACAACATACAGCCCCAACATCATACATGTACAACATACAATCCGAACATCATACATGTACAATATACAATCCGAACATCATACATATACACACAATCCGAACATCATACATGTACAATATACAATCCGAACATCATACATGTACAACATACAATCCGAACATCATACATGTACATACACTCCGAACATCATACATGTACATATATTCGGAACATTATACATGCACATACAGTCCGAACATCATACATGCACAACATACAGCCCCAACATCATACATGTACAACATACAATCCGAACATCATACATGTACAATATACAATCCGAACATCATACATATACACACAATCCGAACATCATACATGTACAATATACAATCCGAACATCATACATGTACAACATACAATCCGAACATCATACATGTACATACACTCCGAACATCATACATGTACATATATTCGGAACATTATACATGCACATACAGTCCGAACATCATACATGCACAACATACAGCCCCAACATCATACATGTACAACATACAATCCGAACATCATACATGTACAATATACAATCCGAACATCATACATATACACACAATCCGAACATCATACATGTACAATATACAATCCGAACATCATACATGTACAACATACAATCCGAACATCATACATGTACATACACTCCGAACATCATACATGTACATATATTCGGAACATTATACATGCACATACAGTCCGAACATCATACATGCACAACATACAGCCCCAACATCATACATGTACAACATACAATCCGAACATCATACATGTACAATATGCAATCCGAACATCATACATATACACACAATCCGAACATCATACATGTACAATATACAATCCGAACATCATACATGTACAACATACAATCCGAACATCATACATGTACAACATACAATCCGAACATCATACATGTACACACAAAACGAACATCATACATGTACAACATACCATTCGAACATCATATATGTACATACAAAACGAACATCATACATGTACAACATACAATCCGAACATCATACATGTACACACAAAACGAACATCATACATGTACAACATACCATTCGAACATCATATATGTACACACAAAACGAACATCATACATGTACAACATACAATCCGAACATCATACATGTACACACAAAACGAACATCATACATGTACAACATACCATTCGAACATCATATATGTACACTCAATCCGAACATTATACATGTACCTATAATCTGAACGTCATATATGTACACCATACATGTACAACATGCAATCCGAACATCATACATGTACAACATGCAATCCGAACATCATACATGTACAACATGCAATCCGAACATCATACATGTACAACATGCAATCCGAACATCATACATGTACAACATGCAATCCGAACATCATACATGTACAACATGCAATCCGAACATCATACATGTACAACATGCAATCCGAACATCATACATGTACAACATGCAATCCGAACATCATACATGTACAACATGCAATCCGAACATCATACATGTACAACATTCAGTCCGAACATCATACATGTACTTAAAGTCCGAACATCATACATGTACATACAGTCCAAACATCATACATGTACATGTACCTAGAATCCGAACATCATACTACATAAAATCCGTACATCATACATGTACCCACACTCCGAACATCATAGATGTACAACATACAATCCGAACATCATACATGTACAACATACAGTCCAAACATCATACATGTACACGTACAGTCCAAACATTATACATGTACTTAAAGTCCGAACATCATACATGTACATACAGTCCGAACATGTACATGTACCTAGAATCCGAACATCATACTACATACAATCCGAACTTCATACATGTACCCACACTCCGAACATCATAGATGTACAACATACAATCCGAACATCATATATGTACACTCAATCCGAACATTATACATGTACCTAGAATCTGAACGTCATATATGTACACCATACATGTACAACATACAATCTGAACATCATACATGTACAACATACAGTCCAAACATCATACATGTACAACATACAGTCCGAACATCACACATGTATTTTGCATCACACCTTGTATTACATCTCTGATAACGACTATTCCCTGCCACTAGATAAATAACGACGTGACACATGTTTACGATAGGTATAGATATCCCACTCCATATTTGATATAGTTTGATTCCGTCCGTAATACACGCTTAAGTTTGTAAACTTATCATAGATACTGTACACTTAATAGAATTAACTCCAGTTCATTTTTTAATACTCGTTCATGTTCACATGTTTCAAGCAATATCATGGTAGGCGATATTTCAGACATACAAAAAAGCTCTGCCATTTATCCATATAAAAATACATTTCTTGATCGTCTTCATTTTCTTTTTGCCGCTCTATCTTAAAAAAATAATAATCAAATATCAGCTTTTCAAACGTTGATATTTTATAAGAACTTATTGATTTGAGACGTTGGAATTTTCCGTCCGATTTTAGTCTGGTTTCGTATCACATTGATATACCAAAAGAAATTATGTTATCGATTTATATCATACATGTAGTGATTTCCGTTAGATCTAAGTACCTGTACTTACTGAAAAACTGTAAAGCATAGAGTAAATGAACAGTTTTGTATTACCTAAGTCTGAAGTTAAACGAGTATCAATTTCGTGAAATTCAATGATGATGTGTAAGTTATAAAAGCTCTAGCAAATTTCGTTGTACTGAAGGGTGCGTGTCTTAAACCGTAAATTGTCAATAAAATACAACTGTAAGAATGATGTGTTAATTTGTTCTCAATCAGATATCTTTAACTTATGAGCAGTAAACAACCCGTAAGTTATCCGGATATATCGTACCCGGCATTACAATGTACGGACGTGTTATTAGTGTATTGAGTCACATTCTAAAGGGCGCCATAACGACTGAGAGGTGTCCCACATCTACACCTCGTCAATCGTCATTAAAACCATATCTATTCATTGATGCAGCAGTAAGTACAGTCGTACATATTCCGTACTTATATTTGAATAATAGTAACATCATTTACACCAAATGAACATGCAAATAGAGTGTGTTTACTCAGAATACGGTCATTGTTATCGTAGAATATGCTGTAGCGGCTGTAGTAATGTTAGACGGACGGAAACCGAAAGAGGAAGTACATGACGTCATCAGTTTACTATGTATGCATAATAGAGTAGGAATCGCATCGTGTGTACAGTAATACCACTGTCGGATACCATAACGTGATGGCTTTAAGTATCCGATGGCGCCATTTTCTTATTACATGCAGAGCGGAAGTAAAACGGAAAGGTACATACATACAGCCCGAACATATATGTATGGTTTACATATATGACGTTCAGATTATAGGTACATGTATAATGTTCGGATTGTGAATACATATATGATGTTCGAATGGTATGTTGTTCACGTGTCTGCGTTGATACATGCGTGAGTATGGAGGGTCGTTAGGGCTTGTCTTATCCCATTCAAAACGCACTGTCACATGGCATCAATAAAATTGTTGCTGATCGGAACTAAATTGTTCGAACACAATCATGTTTATTTTAAATCAACATTGATAACAAGCAAATATAATATATATTATATATTTGCCGTCATCAGTAGCTTTCACGATGAAATTTAGTCTTTTTCACATATTCCTAATAAATGATTTGTCGGGCGGTAAATATATTGAATTCAACAAGGAAAAGGACAATTTAAAAAAATAGTTTTAAAGGGAAATTGTTAACAAAGGGAAGGGTACATTGTTACGAGTTACCTCCCGTTGTGCGATAGAGGAACCTAATTATTCAGCTATCCATAAGGGAAACATATATTTTAATAAATATCAAAGAACATGAAAACCAAGACAACTTTTTCCTAAATCAGACTTAAGGAGGACAGTAGCCTGAAAATTATGATATGAATAATATTCTAAGAATTCCTGAATGTATACATGGATGGCAAGAAAACATATCCATAAATTTCCATGACTTTCTTCGCTCGGCTTTTTATAACAACACACACATATATACATTGTACGTAAGTTTTCTCAGCAAAGTACCTTTCATGATAATCTGACTACGTTATCAACTCATTCTAATGGTGTATATGAAAGTTTGCAATGGAATATCGCATACATATTTGATATAGTTGTTATTCTTGAGACAGCTACGGATCGGACACTCGCTCTGAGAAATACAATGTATAACATATTTTGATGTAGTTTGAAATGTACGTACCAAAAGTACGATCATAATTATTTCATATCTAAAGCCAAGTTTGTTTTTGTAGAAATTGTTTTGTGAACCAATTCAAACAGAGCCAAGCATTCAGTCTGCACTGTATACGTCAAATAGCATGATTAATCACATAACGCAATAGATATAAACTACGACTGAATACCAGGCGAAGGTACTCGATAAGCATTTTAGTGACCATTTGACATGTAATCAAACGTAATCGGTCTGTGACTTTGAAGTGTTGTTCCCACTTTGATTCAGAAATTATACTTGTAACGGTTATGGTGTTTTATATGGATCAATAACACCTTCTGCCCCTGAAACACACTATACCAGGCAGATGTAATTAATAAACATTAAGTTTGTGATAATATTCAAGATACTTAATTGCAACCTCTAAGTCTTTCGCATCACTGTGAAAGTCGGGTTAATGTAAATTGTGTTTCAAACCTATTGTGATGCTCTGTTAAATTGTTAACGGGCCGTTCCATTTGTTGTCATCAGATGAATGGATTACCTGCCTAGCATTATAACTCTCCGCTATGATACAGTATATAAACTTTATTAATCAAAATATCAGGATTGGTAAACGTAACATATCTTGCATCTCCACAGGTGTCTACAACCAAATCTTAGATGTAGTAACATGAAAAGTGTCTTATTTTCCTCTTATTTATGAGAGAAACAAACTTTACGTTCCATAAAAGTCATACCGATAATGTTTCGTTATTCTCATACTTGCAGATACAATGGCGGAAGGTGGTCCCCATGCAGACCCTCCAGATACAATGGCGGAAGGTGGTCCCCATGCAGACCCTCAATCTGAAGACAACACACTACGCAACCTGTCGGATTCCCACCTTCTCAAATGTCCGATCTGTCTGGAGCAGTTACGACAGCCGAAGTCTCTGCCGTGTCGTCATTCTCTGTGTGAGGAATGTTTGAGTAGCTACATCGTCAGTGAGATGTCAGGGACGAGTGATACGGCGACTTCCTTTATCTGTCCGGTATGTAGGACCCTAACTCACCCCGTGGACAAATCAGAGGCAAAGGAGAAATGGGCCCAGCAGTTCCCGACCGACAACGTTGCCATAGAGATAATACAACTGAGAAACAGGACGACAGAGCCACGTTACTGCGCGCCCTGTCAGAGAAAGGGAAGCATGACCTCCGCACGATTCTGGTGTAAAATTACTCAGTCATTGTTCTGTGAGTCTTGTAAAGTGGATTTCCATGATGTGGTCCATGTGAGCTGTGATATTGTAGATATGAGAGGTTCCGGAAATTTCTTGCTGAAACATGATACATCTGACAAAAGATGCGACAAACACAAGGATGAGATTGCTTATTATTGTGAGGATCACAAGTCCCTGGGTTGCAGTAAATGTATAACTGTTGGTCACAGGAAATGTGACAATGTGTCCACAACAGAGGATTACTGTGAGAAACTGAATAGTAGCTCCCAACTAGAGGAAAGAAAGACATTTCTACAGCAAGGAGCAGACGACATGGAATCTATGATAAAGGACTTTTATCGACGACAACAGAACATTGCAGACGACAAAGATGCGGTACTGAAAAGAATCGACGACCTGCAGGAACGTATGGATAAACGTATCAGAGAGATGAAGAGGGAAATCACAGATGACGTAATCACGGCGTACAAACAAGAAAGAGAAAATCTGAAGGTGTCGACTCAGAAGTGTGAACGACTGATGGTCGCTATACAGAATACATTAGAATCGTCCACTACAGCTCTACAGAGGAACGACCATATGGACACGATCCGGCTTTACCAGAAAGGTCAGACGGAGCTCGAGGCTTGTAAGGATCTAGTGAAAGAAATGCAGATGTCGATTTCAACTGTCAGTATTGAACATGAAATTGATTCGGACGTGACAAGTCTGAACTTTGGTAAAATCTTTGTTCGAAAGCAACAAAAACATTTACCAGGTGTCCAAACTCTCGTCAAACCTTTATCCCAATGTAAAGTAAAGGAAATAAGAAAGATGAACATACAATGTCCGTCTGATCAATTTGAATGTGTTGCCCGTGGTGTTGTTTACTTTCCTGACGGCAGAATTGTGGTGGGAGATGAAAGCAATGAGAAGATCAAGTTAATAAACGACGCTGGGGATGTTGTGGACGAGTTGAAATTGGATGGAAATCCTTGGGATCTGTGTATGGTGGATAACACCACTGTGGCGGCCGCTATAGAGAGGCCTGGAGGTATACGTGTAGTGACTGTCACACCCTCCAAACTTATACTGTCGTCTGTAATAAACACAAATACACGATATTACGGCATAACGTACAGAGATGATGAGTTTATCGTGACTACAGGATCCGAAGTCTGTAGTGTTAAGAAAGACGGGACGACCAAGACGTTATATCGATATACTGACAGAGTATACGCGTTGTCACATGATTCCAAGGACGGACAGCTCTTTATCGCCCATAATACCTACAGAACTGGTAGTACAGCGATTGGTAGGTTGTCTACTGACAACAAGTACACGGACGTGTTGAAGTTTGGTGTAGTTAAGTGTCCGTATGGAGTGGACGTCGACGTGAAAGGTAACGTCTATGTCTGTGGTTGTACCTCCAACAACGTGGTACAGATGTCCGGGGACGGTACTAACGTCCGGGAACTGATAACGGCAGCGGACGGTATCACACTTCCACTAGCAATATCTGTTTGTGGTGATAAACTGGTGGTGACAAACAACTTGCATGGTCAGAGTAATTTCATCCAAGTGTTTCAACTTGTATGATTGTAGACTCAGTTGTACACCAGATAGACAATTGTCATGACTTAATAGTCTATTCCTGATTTATTATTAACAAAACTTATTTAACGAACAGAAAATATCCTTTCTATCATAAATGAGAATGATGGGTAAATGTTTTTTGGAATAAGGAGAATATCTAACGATTATATTACAAATAACAGGTAAGGAAAAATATGTTCTAGTTAACGTTCTAAATGAATTGTCAATTTCACATTTTAGTTTATGTTAACATTGTCGGACTAACAAGCGAAGCGGATTTTTTATCTTTTATACATACATGTATGTACTGTAATATATATATATATAATTATGTGATAAAGTCGCTAGCATTGATCTTGTTAGCACACCAAATGTCAACTTCTTTGTGAATTTAGGATCGTAGAGATGATTGCTAATTTACAACGTACAACTGAAGTGGAGACTTTTACTTTATCAAAGCAATGAGTCCCTTATGGGGAAATGAAGGAAAGGAAACCTTTGTTGAGATTGTTTCGAAAAAAATGGTTTTCTAAGTGGCAATCGTTTTGGAATCGAAATCGAATCGGAAAAAAAAAAAATACGTTTTAGCTCACCTGTCCAAGAGGCAAGTGAGCTTATGCCATGGCACAGCGTCCGTCGTCCGTCCGTACGTCAACTTCCCCCCCCCCCCTCCCCCGACTCCGCGGAGGTGCGTGGCCCAATAAGGGATATAGAAGAATGGCTTCAATATTCTTTTTTTAATTTTTAAATAAATGGTGGTTTTGAGCCCCCAGGGGCCGAGGGGTGGGGCTTAATAAGGAAAATAGAAAAATTAACTTTAAAATTCTTCTTCTTCTGTAGGAATGACAAGATTATGTCCATATTTGGTCTAAAGCATCCTTGGATGAAGGGGATCTTATTTTGTATCAACGGTGGGTCTAACCCTCCTGGGGCAGAGGGGCGGGACCCAATAGAGGAAACATAGTAAATTCTTGAAATCCTCCTTTTCTTGTAGGTTGACAGGGTTTTGTCCAATTGCATATAAATATAATCCCTGACTAACCATGTAATGCATACAGTAACATCTGGCTATTCTTACTTCAATTTTGATAACATTTCCAGGTGAGCGATACAGGCCCTCTGAACCTCTTGTTAAAGTCCACATGGTAGATTTTAGTTTTAACATCAAATTGTGACTTCTTTATGCCCGACGGATGTTGACGGAAGAAGACGTATCGACATAGGCAATAAAATATTAAGATTAGCCACCAAGAACCTTGAATATTGTTTACCTAGCTGTAGCTGTTTTTGGTGATGAACTATTTATTCAGATATTAGAGTAATGCGACTACGAGAAAGTGGTGTTTTACTGTATAACATCAAAGCATATTAACTTTTTTATACTGGGCAGAATTCGCCAAGTCAAACTTTCGCCCTTCGCCGTGAATAATTAATGTGCATCCTATCTTGTTTACTAATGTTCGATGTAATGATAAATTCGCCCTCGTTATGGAAAGCGATAATTTAACTGCAGCGAAATTTTGTTGGTAAACAGTTTTATATCCGATTGGATTCCGAAATATAATATAGATACAGATATAGAACGCAGCCTAAGAGATGAGCGGAAGTCAATCTTGGTGTCCAGTGTAAACTGCCTCGATTTTTAAATATATAATTTGAGCTGGAAACACTCGATTCTCAGACATGATAGACAACTCAAATCGACTTTTACATCTGCTTTCTTGAAAAGAAAATTATAAGACTTTTTCATGCCCAGCGGTGTAGAATAGGGAAATTCCACCATAAGGGTTTTCAAATTTGATGAAAAGCCGAGGGTTTTGCCAGATTTAAAAATCCCGAGGGTACAATTTCCCTATCCTACACCCCTGGGCATGGAAGAGTATTTTACTGACATTCAAACTATCAGAATAAGCTCAGAAATCATGAAAATGCGTTTGGACTGCCCACCATTTTGAAAATATCAATCCTCCAACCCCCATTAGCTTTGTAAAGCGGTAAAAGTGTGGATACACTTGTTCAGGGTAAAAGAAAGCTCTATTTTACACACACAGAAATGATAGAAATGTATTAACATAGAACATGCTATTTTCAAACTAAACATGCGTCCCGTTTCACTGCCTAAACTGAAAGTGAAATATGTGGTGATGTCACGTTCCTTGACCCCAACTGGAAGCGAAAGACACTTATGGTTTTCAAAACCGTGGCTCAAACCGGAAGTGGGTTCAAAGGTGATGTTCCTATATATGTTGTTCTTAAATTGGACTCCGACTGAAATGGAATAAAAGGGTATGTTCATGACACGGTTCAAGTCGTAATTTAAATTAATGGTGATGTCCTTACCTTCATTCCAGCCAGATCTGAATTTAATACTGCTTATGATGACATTAAGTCAGGCAGAAAATAATTTGAAGTAGTTTATCTAACACTATTTTAGTTTGGTTAGAGTGGACGATGTGCTTCTTGATTTGTTTCTAAAATTCATTCGCCGGCCACATTACCGGCTGTCAAACCAATCGAGCGCACTTGCTGATGTCAAATATAACTGCCACTTGGGGTACATTATCTTTGAATGCATCAATTAAAGCTACTTTTACAACTAATCAGTCTCATATCAACAGTTTTATCTCACACTGGGGGAATCTTATCATTCATCCGCCATGTTTGCTGCTGTCTGCGCCAGTTACAGCAAGGCGGGCGATCCAGGGTCCACCGGGTGGCCCGCCCGAACAATATCTAAACCAATCGAGATAAATACCCGATAAGCCGGTACTGTCGGCTTACTCGCCGGTGGACGAATCGAGCAGCACCCCTGGCAGTGGTCTAAGTTGGATGTGAATTAAATCTTCCGGATGTTTCAGCTAAAGGCTTATTGAATTGTCTCTTACCTGTCATCCAACTGAAAGAGAATTAAAAGTGGTTTGCGAACATCCCTTAAGTATACTTTCTACAGCCAGTAGCAAAGTAAATGGACGCATGTCTGAACTTTGTTACGTCCAAGAGCGAAACGAAAATTAGTGTTCATGACCTCGGTGCCAGCCGGAAGTGAGTTGGAACGTGGTATCTTTGACCGTGAACCTAAAATGAAATGAACTGAAGGTTAACATCTCTGACCATACTTTCATCCGGAAATGAACTCAAAAACAGTAACACTGACTTTGATGCTAGTGGGAAGTAGACAGAATGGTGGTATTCCAGATCTTGCCACATGTATCAGCTGAACATTAACTGACGAGTGATATATTTTACCTTGTTGTTTATCGGCATTTAATGAACTGTGATGTATATGACTTTGTTGACAATCAGAATTGACCTGCAGACTTGTATCTGTTTCACAAAGGGGATGTATAAACAATATGACAAAAATTTGGGTGATTTTGAAATAACTTCTTATCGATACACTGCTGCTCCAATATCAACACAATTTGGAACTAACCTTAATTTCTTTCTGAGATAAAATAAGTTGTATCAACTCTTTTATCTCATAGAAGGTTCCCCTGTTTGCAATTGTGTATGTTATGTTTAATTTTGCCTTGTACAGAACGTACCTATTTACATGTACATAGCTAACCTCCGAGACACATCCTGTTAAAGTGACAATACAGTTCCAGATGTTGTTATTCACTGACTTTACGATATACTTCCTTTTCATATTACTTATATATGCCCACCGGAAATTACATCATGTTGATATTAAATACCTGTTATCCTGGATACATTCTGTAGATATTAATTTAATCAATTGACCTTTTTTTATTTATATCCACACATATTTAAAGCTCTGGGTTTATCTTTTGCAAAGCCGTTTCTTTGTTCATATCTCAATTCAAGTATATAATATTCAATATATTCACGTTAAATAATTTCGCTTTTAAGCCGGTCATTTTCCATTAAATATATGTTTTCAATGTTAGTTTAATACATGTGTAACGTTATTATTTGCAATTACAATACTGAAGTAAACGGATGAAGGTTTAGGGCCCGTATTCATTTAACCGTTCCCAAACACAGAATTTGTGCTTACGCCCATTTTCTTGTTCCAGTGATGAATTAATAATAATGTCACAATTTGTCAATAATAGAGGATGATTTTGGCAAGACAAAACGCAAGTACCGTTTTCAACATTTACATGTTACATGATTAAAACGTATTACAAGAAATTTGGCTTGAGCACATATCTCATCCCTGAGTATGAGAACGATTTCATGAATACGGGCCTAGGTCTTTCTGCATGGTATTTTGATTTACATTTGTACAAAAGTAAGTCGTCAATCGAACTCATCGATTTCTATTATATAGATAGCATAAATAGTTTATTGTAAAGCTTTTTTTATTTGTTCCAAGCTTGATTGATATCAATCTTACAACATTCAGCGTTATTAAACATCAGTGATATGCGCAAAACACTTGAGTCCGGGCTGATGTAGTTTAAGCACAGCCTGGGTCTGTTTTTTTGTTTTGTTTTTGTTTTTTTGTTTTAAATTTAAATAACATTAATTTTAATTATACAATGAAGTACCTAGAAATAACCTATTCATGGTATTTCACATCTCAAACAATGCATAGCATGTGTACTTATATAAAACTCGAGTTATCCGGATACATCATACCCGGTATTACGTCCTTGTTGTTAGTGGACCGGTCAACAACTTGGGAACATATTCCTACGACACTACATGTTTTACCTGTAAATACTTGTCCACATTATATATTAACTGTTGTTTTAAGTTTATTTGAAATGTTTACTTTGTCATTAATATTTCCATTGCATTGAAACCTGTTTATGATTAAAAAAAAATGTGGAACTACTTTGCACTGCGCCGAACGACAATACTACGATCGGAGTACTTTGGTTTTGACCTATATATAATCGATTTTCGTCGCATTCGAATACGCGTTCTTGTGAGATAAAAAAAAAATAGTGCCGGAGGTAAAAGCTAGGTTCGGTTGGGGTACCTGAAACAAATCTTTTTCGTTTTGTGTCCTATATAGAAGTCGTACAACCACCATATCAGCGATAAACAGTTCTTCATAATGACTGTCAACGTGTCGTTATCACTTAAACATTTAGTAGTCATACTATATCATTTATCTACTAAACACCCGATCACAGGCATTTATATCATCAAATAAACAAACCTAAACAGAACCTAAATCACAATGGTTATAATGTAGCGTGTATCTGTAAGAGTAGGCCGATCAAAAAACACCAACGCGGATTCGAGCTCGGAACCTTATGCGCTACGTAGGCCTACATCCAAACTCGCGATTTGCGTTACATTGTTATATATATATGATGATAGTTAAATGTTCAGATAAACCTTCGTCCGTGGTCCGTTGCCCGCCAGTCAATACGTGTGTCACTTCGTCCGTCGTCCGGCTGTCCGTCCTTAAATAATTCTTGTAAGCGCTATTTCTCAGACCGTATTGTATGGATCCTTCTCAAATGTCACCTAAAGGTTCCCCGTTGCTCTTAGTTACGTCGATCGCATTTCTGGCGGCCATCTAGAATTATGAAAGTTACAGATTGTTAGCGCTATTGGTGGGAATGTACAAGGCTCTTTCTCGAATTTCACTTGAATGTTCCCCATGGTCTGTCCCGATTTTGGCATATCGAATTTTGGGAATAATCGGAAAACCAAGATAGCTGGCAAGTGGCCATCTTGAACTATGAAAGAAGAATTTTGTAAGCACTATTTCCCAGAGAGTGATATATTTTTTACAAATTTCATATGTAGGTTCCTCATTGTCTCTAAAGAAATTACATTGTTAACAGATGTAATATCTAACGTAGCATATTTCTGCTATCGCGTTCTTTTAAATCAGATTACGTGGACACGTTTCGATATTTATTGCGAAAAATTATTGTTAGTTTATTTGATTTACGAGGAATTTTTTTTAATATATAGCGATACGTGCCTTTAATGTACTGCTCGTTTTAAATAATAAATAATACAATTTTCCTACAATCGTATCTAACAAAATAAGTTAGTATCGGTAATATGAAGAAATTGCTCGACTTAGGCTGTCAGCTCACAAATTAAACATTAAATCTGGGCGTTATGTTGGCACTGTTAGAATTAATAGAGTATGTACAAAGTGTAATCTTAATGACATAGAAGACGAGTTTCATTTTGTTTTAGTTTGCACAAGATATACCGATTTAAGACGGAAGTATTAAACATGTTACTATAGAAATAACCCTAGTGTATATAAGCTTGTTCAATTACTTGATACACAGAATATTAAAGAAATATGTAATCTTGGAAAGTATCTGATAATGTAAAATAAGCGCCCTTCAGATATATGACAGTTTAATTTTGTTTATGTGTGTTGTTCAGTCCTGTTTATTATATGTTTACACTGCTAAGTCGTAACATATCAAGTTAATAACGAACATGAACGTAAACTTGAATCGTTTATAAATATGTGTCGGTGCCGGTGTGTCCAGTCGCCGCTGCCGCTACTTTTATCAGTTGCCAGTTCGATAAGATAGACCAGTGTGATTAGCGGGTATAAATATAGGGACGTTAGATGTACCACACCCCTACGTTTACCTCACAGGGGAGAGTGGTAATAAGCATACCCTCCCCTCCCTCCCGGCAGTGTCAAGCTAAGGTTCTAAGTCACCCGTGCTGCAGCCGAGTCCACCAAAAGACTGCTACTGTCCAAATGTTTTTGTTTCAGCGTATACACATCAAATACACGTACTTCGGTCACATGAAGTATGCTTCAAACACAAGACAGACAACTCCTACGAAAAAACAATGCTTTCATCAATTTTCTGCAAGCTTGGTAATTTTCTTTAAATTTCGCAGAAAAAGTTTACCAAACAAATATAAAATTAAATTAGGTTGTTTGTTTCGGAAATTAAAATGTTTATATTAATTTCTTAAACACGTCGATAAAGAATGTCAATTTGATCATTAACCAGAAAAATCACTACTGAAGTTTAAAATAATATATATGATCCATACGCCGTGTGACATTGAGTAGCCCTTTTCATTAAGACCCGAATGATATCATATTGGTCAGAACTGATTCGAGGTAAAGAAAGTAAAATAAGTAATATTTTGTATAGATTATCAATTATTATCAACGAAGAAAAAAAAAGGTTCCTTCGCATGGATAGAAAGCATAAAGAGTACTCTGAGCAATTGCGGACTCTCTAATATCTGATTATACCAAAACCCAATTAATCCAAAGTGGCTTGTTACAAAAATAAAACTTAACTTGTCTGATCAGTTCAAACAAAACTGGGGAGAAATATGCAGAGACTCTCCAAAATCCTCCATATTTAGAGTTTTTAAGGAAGAATTTATGTTCGAAAACTACTTAAATATTCTCTCTAAAAAGATGCTAATACTCTTTGTAGGTTTAGAACCAGAAATAGTAACTTACCTGTAGAAGCCGGAATTAGGAGTAATAAACCAAGACATGAACGTATTGGTCAATTGTGTAATGTAAGAGATATCGGTGATGAATTGCATTATATATTTGAATGTCCGGCATTAGATAATGAAAGAAAAATCATTCTATCCTCTACGTTAATTAGACGTCATAGTGTATTATCGCTTAAGGGTTATAATGTCATCGAAAAGAAAAGCACTCCAAAAAAAATTATGTTCTTTTATCAAAAAAAGTATTATCATATGTAACTGCAGTACATCTCCGTTTCTATTATACTATATCCCTCTATATAACCACGCATTCTAATTACTGTACATGAAATCTTTGTATTTACATATCTCTGTATACCATTGTAATTCAAAGGTGTTGAGATAAATAAAAAGATTTAAAAGTTTGAACATCAAAACAATAAGTTGATGACTAAACCTCGCTGATATAATTACGCTATGTCTATACAACATTGTTTTTATGAAATATTTGACAACATTAAAATAATCATACCATTACTGAACATACTCAAGTACCATTAAGATAAAACTATTTTTTTATACAATTACTTAACTACATGACAACATTAATTTATTTTGTACTGGACATCATTTATATATTAACGTAACATCTGAACAACATTGATATCATTATTTAGTTACTGGACATCATTGAAATAGTTACGTTATAACTTACCAACATCGATTTAATTACGTTATATCTTTTAAAAGTGTCAAAAATACTTAGTTACTTAACAAAATTGATAAACTAATCCCAACCAAATTAATTATTTAATCGTAGAATGTGTGTTGTAGTGATGTTTTCTGTGGTAAGGGAGGTAAGCGATTCTTGATTTACATAATTTAGATCGCTGGTATATCTCAAAGGTAAAGGAACAATGTAACAGGAAAGAGTTAAAAAGCGCTTTGTCAATATTCGAATACTGCTCTTCATGTTGACACGTGATCGCTTGTCTCGGAATTCTCAACAACGATCCAGCCCTCATCCAAGCTGGTTTATTTTGTAGTGTTCTCAAACATTGTTGCATTTGTGTATTAATGTTATATTCGGGAGTTGATATCAGTTTCTTTAGAAACTTTTTGATCGGATCAGACGTTCTCCATATTTCGTCTGACCAGACTGACTACTTTTGGATTAATTCACAAAACAGTTTTTTCAAAATCTAAACTGGGTTTTAGCTTAGATACAAAAAATAAGTATGATCGTACAATTAGGTACGTACATCGCAAAATAACAGCTGACTGCATGTCATCATTCATGTACATACAGTCCGAACACCATACATGTACATACAATCCGAACTTCATACATGTACATACAATCCGAACATCATACATGTACATACGATCCGAACATCATATATGTACATACTGCCCGAACATCATACATGTACCTAAACAGTCCGAACATCATACATGTACATACAGTGCGAACACCATACATGTACATACAGTCCGAACATCATACATGTACATACAGTCCGATCATCATACATGTACATACAATACGAACATCATACATGTACATAAAGTCCGATCATTATATATATATAAACAATCCAATCATACATGTACATACAGTGCGAGCACCATACATGTACATACAGTCCGATCATCATACATGTACATACAATACGAACATCATACATGTACATAGAATGCGAATATGATACATGTACATACAGTCCGAACATCATACATGTACAATATACAATCCGAACATCATACATGTACAAACCGTCCGAACATCATACATGTACATACAATTCGAACATCATACATGTACATACAGTCTGAACATCATACACGTATATACAGTCCAAACATCATACATGTACATACAGTCCGAACATCATACATGTACATACAATCCGAACATCATACATGTATCTCACATCACACCTGATGTATTACATCTCTGATAACGACTATTAGCTGCCACTAAAAAAATTATAACGTGACAATTTTTTACGATATTTATACGATATCACACTCCATATTTGATATAGTTAGATTCCGTAAAACACGCTTAAGTTTGAAAAATATTTACATTTAAAAGAATTGACTCCAGTTGAAAGATAACATGATTTTTACACTGTGAACCATATAATTTGCGTTATCTTTTTTTTTGTCACAAATATTTATTTTTTGATTGCTCGTTAATGTTCACATGTTTTGAGCAATATCATAGATACAGTAGGTGATAAACAAGAAAACTCTGCCATTTATCTCTATAAAAATGTTTTTTCTTTTTTTCTTTTCTTTTCTTTTAATCGCTCTATCGTTAAAAGATATTTCGAATGTCAGCTTTTCAAACGTGAATATTTTATATGAATTTTTCGATTTGAGAGGTTGGAATTTTCCGTCTGATTTTCTCTGATTTCGTATCACAATATTATACCAATCTAAGTATCGATTTCTATTATAATGATTTACGTTAGATCCCAGTTCCTGTGTATACTGATAAACTGTAAAGTTGAAGTTCAATGTTGTGTCAGTGATAAAAGCTCTAGACGATTTCGTTGTATTATCTTCAATAACGTAAATTGTCAATAAAACACACCTGTTTGGATGATGTCTTTAACGAAGCAAGCCATGTGTCGTAAACAATCCGTAAGTTATCCGGATATACCGTACCCGGCATTACAATGTACGGACGTGTTATTAGTGTATTGAGTCGCATTCCAAAGGGCGCCGAGATAACAACGGGGACGTGTCCCACATCTACACCTCGTCACTTCAAAGACTACAACCATATTCATACATTGATGGAGCGGTAAGTACATGTAAGTATCTCCCGTACTGAGGTTTTATAACAGTACCACCTTTTACATCAAATGAACATGTAAATACAGTGTTTTTACTAAGAACGCGTTCATTTTAATCGTTGAATATGTTGTAGCGGCTGTAGTAATGTTAGACGTACGGAAACCGAAAGAGGAAGTACATGGCGTCACCAATTTACTATCTATGAACAATAGAGTAGGAATCGCATTGTTTGTACAGTAATGCCACCGTCGGTTACCATAATTTGAAGACTTGACGTATCCAACGGCGTCATTTTCTAATTACATACAGAGCGGAAGTAAGAGGAAAATTGGGCAAATCCTCGTTCTATAAATAAATTGTTTTGGTATGGTTGACCGAAAAACGTGTGTATATGCATGTGCCTGCGTGGATACGTGCATGAGTATGAAGGGTTGTCAGGGCTTGTCTTCCATTTAAAACGCATTGTCACAGGGTATCACTTAAATATAAACTTTATTTATTTAACAACAATTATGAAACACGTTATTTCAACTTATATCAATCACTCTTGCTTTGTTGCCCGGATGGGTTGCGTGGGGGTCTTGGTGTGGGAGGAAACCGGAGTACCCGGAGAAAACCTACGTGGTCGGGCAGGTGACCGCAATCTTTTTTACGTCCGATCGGGGAGTCGAAAAGCAACTGCGCTATCCACTGCACCACCCGACCACCCATATCACTTATAATGGCAAAAAGGAACTCAATTGTCCGACTACAATCATCATTGATTATATACTATATCTCTGGCAGTATAAGTAGCTTTAACGTTGACATTTACTCTTTTTCTCATGTTCGTTATATACGATTTGTCAGGCAGTAAATTTATATAATTAAAGAGGCAAACTAGACATACAAAAAAGGTGAAACATACATTTTAAGACATTTGAAGCAACATAAAAAAAAACCAACACAACTTTGTCCTAAATAAGACTGAAGGAGGACAGGAGTCCTAGTAAAACAATGACTAGTATTCTTAGGATTACTTAACATGTTTACTTTGATGAAAAGAAGTCTGAACAATTAGGCACCTATATCGTACAACGGGAGGTAACTCGTTACACATTACCCTTCCATATTGGAAATGTAACATACGTGTGCACATGTGTACACAATTATTGAGTCGCCTATACATATTTTATATTGCTGTTATTATTGGGACAGCTACCGATCGGACACTCGCTCTGAGAAATACAATGCATATAACATTTTGATGTAGTTTTAGACGTTCCAAAAGTACGATCGTAATTCTTTCATATCTAAATTCAAGTTTGTTTTTGTAGAAACTGTTTTGTGAACCAATCTAAACAGAGCCAAGTATTTGGTCCACACTGTATAAGTCAAATGACGAAATGAATCACAAAACGCAATAGATGTAAACTACGAATGCGTGTACTTTATAAGGCGAATGTACTGCATGTATTTATTACATGTATTTAAAAAGTTTGTGCCATTTTGATTCAGAAAGATGGTGTATAGATCAATAACATTTTGGCGGAAATTCACTATACCAGGCAAATGTAACTGATAAACATCGAGTTTATAAAAATATTCAAGATACTTGTAACCAATATACATTTTGCATCACTTAACATTTGTTTCAAACCTATATTAATGCTATGTTAAACTGTTCACGGAGCATTATTTATTTTTATTTATCTGCCAGGCAACAGTATATACACGTTAACTAATCAAATTGTCAGGATTGGTTCACATGACATGTCGTACTTGTGTCTACAAACACATTTTCGGATGTAGTAACATGCACAATATCTTGTTTCTATCTTACTTATGGGGAAAAAATGAGTTGCAAGTACGCAAACTTTTCTTTATGTACCAGCAAAGTCATGCCGATAATATTTCGTTATTCTCATACTTGCAGATACGGAACTAGCGTTTGAGTACGTATAAAATGGCGGACGGTGGTCCCCATGCAGACCCTCATTCTGAAGACAGCACACTACGAAACCTCTCGGACGCCAACATTCTCGAATGTCCGATCTGTCTTGAGCAGTTACGACAGCCGAAGTCTCTGCCGTGTCGTCATTCTCTTTGTGAGGAATGTTTGAGTAGCTACATCGTCAGTGAGGTGTTAGGGACGAGTGATACGGCGACTTCCTTTATCTGTCCGGTATGTAGGACCCTAACTCACCCCGTGGACAAATCAGAGGACAAAGAGAAATGGGCCCAGCAGTTTCCGACCGACAACGTTGCCATAGAGATGATACAACTGAGAAACAGGACGACAGAGCCACGTTACTGCGCGCCCTGTCAGAGAAAGGGAAGCATGACCTCTGCACAATTCTAGTGTAAAACTACTCAGTCATTGTTCTGTGAGTCTTGTAAAGTGGATTTCCATGATGTGGTCCATGTGAGCTGTGATATCGTAGATATGAGAGGTTCCGGGAATTTCCTACTGAAACAGGATACATCTGACAAACGATGCGACAAACACAAGAAGAAGATTTCTTATTATTGCGAGGATCACAAGTCCCTGGGTTGCAGTAAATGTATAACTGTTGGTCACAGGAAATGTGACAACGTGTCCACCACAGAGGATTACTGTGAGAAACTGAATAATAGCTCCCGGCTGGAAGAAAGAAGGAAATTTCTACAGCAAGGAGCAGACGCCATGGAATCCATGATAAAAGACTTTTATCTACAACAACAGAACATAGCAGACGACAAAGATGCGATATTGAAAAACATCGACGATCTGCAGGAACGTATGGATAAACGTATCAGAGAGATGAAGAAGGAAATCACAGATGACGTAATCACGGCGTACAAACAGGAAAGAGAAAATCTGAAGGTGTCCACACAGAAGTGTGAACGACTGAAGGTCGCTATAAAGAATACATTAGAATCGTCCTCTACAGCTCTACAGAGGAACGGCCATATGGACACGATCCAGCTTTACCAGAAAGGTCAGACGGAGCTCGAGGCTTGTAATGATCTAGTGAAAGAAATGCAGATGTCGATTTCATCTGTCAGTATTGAACATGAAATCGATTCGGACGTGACAAGTCTGAACTTTGGTAAAGTCGTTGTTCGAAAGCAGCGAAGAGATTTCCCAGGTGTCCCAACTCTCGTCAAACCCTCATCCAAATGTGAAGTAAAGGAAATAAGAAAGGTGAACATAGAATGTCCGTCTGATCAATTATATTGTTTTGCCCGTGGTGTTGTATACTTTCCTGATGGCAGAATTGTGGTGGGAGATGGAAACAATAATAAGATCAAGTTAATCAACGACGCGGGGGATGTTGTGGACGAGTTGAAAATGGATGGAAATCCGTGGGATCTGTGTATGGTGAATAACACCACTGTGGCGGCCGCTATGGAGAGCCCTGGAGGTATACGTGTAGTGACTGTCACACCCTCCAAACTTACATTGTCGTCTGTAATAAACAAAAACAAACAATGTTACGGTATAACGTACAGAGATGATGAGTTTATCGTGAGTACAGGATCCGAAGTCTGCAGTGTTAGGAACGACGGGACGACCAAGACGTTATATCGATATACTGGCAGAGTATTGGCGTTGTCACATGATCCCAAGGACGGACAGCTCTTTGTCTCACATCACACCGTTACTACTGGCAGTACGGCGATTGGTAGGTTGTCTACTGACAACAAGTACACGGACGTGTTGAAGGTTGGTGTAGTTCAGTATGCGTGTGGAGTGGACGTCGACGTGGAAGGTAACGTCTATGTATGTGGTTTTATCTCCAACAACGTGGTACAGATGTCCGGGGACGGGACTAACGTCCGGGAACTGTTAACGGCAGCGGACGGTATCACAACACCGAGAGCAATATCTGTTTGTGGTGATAAACTGGTGGTGACAAACCAGTCAGGTCAGAGCATCCAAGTGTTTCAACTTGTATGACTTGCAGAGCCAATCGTACACAAGATCGACATTTGACATAATAGTGTATTTTTGATATATATATATATCATTAACAGAACTGTTCTTGTTTATTTAACAAAGTACATATTATCAACATATAAATCGGTAATTTGCTGCTTTTTGTTATAGTTTTTTCTTTTCTTTTATTATTACCCATTATAATAATTGCATTACATGAAATAAATATTTTAAGTTATATCCTTATAAAACGGTAAAATATGTAGATAACTATGTGTAGATCACTGATATTTGTGCTGTTGCTTGTTTAATTATATAGCATGTTCAATCGCACGAAACATATTTTTATTTAAGTTACATGTACTGCATGTCAGTTGGCTGTTATGACAATAACATAGCTGTACAAATGTATAGGCAGTATTGATTTTACCACGCTTTTGTCCTGTTTGATAAAACTTTTGATGATTCTGTACCTAATGTTTTGGTTCATTCCAAAAAAACACACAAAAAAACACTGTACGTCGCAAAAGTGACACTGGATATCAGCTATGTATTGTTTTCGGCTACGAATCGGGAGAGAAACAGGTCGTGACTGATTTAAATGTTAACATTTCCCCAACAGTTTGGCAATTATTAAGGTTGAGGTTTTTCTCCTATAAATATTATGTGTTTTATATTTTTCGACCGGAACAAACAATGCATATGCATAGCCGTTATAAAAGGCATTACACATTACCTGGTCGTTTTATGAATATGTTATGAGTTCTGTTGTACGATTCAGGACTCGTATACTCGTACTGTATTATATTTATATGCTTTATCAATGTCGTCTAATAACAAACACCGGTCGCTAGTTTACATGTTATCGACGGTAGAGCGCAGTTGTGCATTGTATATGCAGGTCTTACCTGTAATCGAGTAATGTATGCAGTGAGGCATTGTATAGTGCGTTAATTCACTGACAGTTAGGTGCCACGGGCGGTTTCATAATACACAGACCCAATACATTCCTGGCTAGTAGACACGTATAACAATAGACAATGATACGTAATTAGTCCTACCTGGAGCAATTTGAAATACAAACATGACAAAAACTAGCGTAGGAACATTTTGTATTTGAATTTATTTGTTTTCATCTGTTCAGTATAACAGGGTGCTCACAAAATTAAGCCGGGCGGTGAGCCCGTCTGTAATGACCTACGGCGAACAATGGCTTTTACGCTTATGCCATTTTCTGTGTTTATTACCGTGAATAATTTAATAATGTTAATTGTTCAAGTCGTTTAAGCACAGGTGTGTTTTTTTTTGTTTTTTTTTTGTTGTTTTTTTTTAAATTTAAATGACATTTATTTTAATTATACAATTAAGTACCTAGAAATAACCTATTCATGGTATTTCACATCTTAAACAATGCATAGCATGTGTACTAAATAAACCTCGAGTTATCCGGATACATTATACCCGGTATTACGTCCTTGTTGTTAGTGGACCGGTCAAAATCATTGGAACATATTCCTACGACACTACAGGTTTTTCTTTTAAATATTTGTCCACATGATATATTTACTGTTGTTTTAAACTTATTTGAAATGTTAACTTTGTCATTAATATTTTCATTGCATTGAAACATGTTTATTATTAAAGAAAAAGGGTGGAACTACTTTGCACTGTGCCGATCGACAATACTAGTCTGGTTTTGACCTATATAGAGCTCGAGTCAGCTCACATGTTTTGTTTTTTTTTGGGTTTTTTTACAATTTATGAATGTTATGTGATCAATAGAATAATATATTCTTGTCCATTTCATATTGAATTTCAAAATCGATTTTCGTCTCATTCGATTGAGCGTTCGAGTGAGATAAAATTGTTAGTGTCGGAGGTAAAAACTAAGGTCGGTAGGGGTACCTGAAACAAATCTTTACCGTTTTGTGGCCTATATAGAATTCGTACAACGACCATATCAGTGATGAACAGTTCTACATATTGACTGTCCGCCTGTCGTT
The DNA here is from genome assembly GCF_002113885.1 of Mizuhopecten yessoensis. Classification (NCBI taxonomy): domain Eukaryota; kingdom Metazoa; phylum Mollusca; class Bivalvia; order Pectinida; family Pectinidae; genus Mizuhopecten; species Mizuhopecten yessoensis. Next base: position 938,671 of record NW_018408916.1, read on the forward strand.
ATCATATAAACATTTAGTAGTCATACTTTATCATTTATCTACTAAACACCCGATCACAGGCATTTATATCATAAAATAAACAAATCTAAACAGAACCTAAAAGATAATAGTTCTAATGTAGCGTGTACATCTGTAAGAGTAGGCGGATCAAAATACATACAATCGCGGATTCGAGCTCGGAACCTTATGCGCTATGTAGGCCTACATCCAAACTCGCGATTTGCGTTACACTGTTATATATATATCTGATGATGGTTTGCTGTTCAGATAAACCTTCGTCCGTGGTCCGTTGTCCGCCTGTCAATACATGTGTCACTTCGTCCGTCGTCTGGATGTCTGTCCTTAAATAATTCTTGTTAGCGCTATTTCTCAGACCGTATTTTATGGATCCTTCTAAAATATCACCTTAAGGTTCCCCGTTGCTCTTAGTAACGCCGTTCGCATTTCTGGCGGCCATCTAGAATTATGAGAGTTAAAGATTGTTAGCGCTATTGCTCGGAACGTACAAGAAGGCTCTTTCTCGAATTTCACTTGAAGGTTCCCCATGGTCTGTCCCGATTTTGGCATATCGAATATTGGGACAAATCGGAAAACCAAGATAGCTGGCAAATGGCCATCTAAAACTATGAAAGTAGAATTTTGTAAGCACTGTTTCTCAGAAAGTAATATTTTTTTTCAAATTTTATTTGAAGGTTCCCCATTGTCTCTAGTTATGCAAATTGATTGGAAATTAAGGACTTCCACTGGACAGCCATCTTGAATTTCGACAGTTCAATTTTGTTATCACTATTACTAAAGAAGTGCTTGACAGATCTTTATCAAATTTCATATGTTGATTCCCATACAGTACGATGATGGGCGCCAACATCCCTATGAGATCTGTTGTTATACATTTTTAGGAAAAGTATCTCTCATGAATTACATTGTTAACAGATGTAATATCTAACGTAACATATTTCTGCTATCGGGTTCTTTTAAATCAGATTACGTGGACACGTTTTGATATTTATTGCGAAAAGTATTGTTAGTTGATTTGATTTACGAGACATTTTATTAAATATATAGCGATACGTGCCTTAATGTACTGCTCATTTTCGTTTATATGTGTCGGTGCCGGTGTGTTCAGTCGCCGCTGTTTCTACTGTTATCAGCTGCCAGTTCGATTAGATAGACCAGTGTGATTAGCGGGACGTTAGATGAGCCTGATTCACAGGTGATTGTATGTACCACGGCCCTACGCTTACCTCACAGGGGAGACGTTTACCTCACAGGGCAGACGTTTACCTCACAGGGGAGACGTTTACCTCAAAGGGCAGACGTTTACCTCACAGGGGAGACGTTTACCTCACAGGAAAGACGTTTACCTCACAGGGTAGACGTTTACCTCACAGGGGAGACGTTTACCTCACAGGGGAGACGTTTACCTCACAGGCAGGGGAGACGTTTACCTCACAGGGGAGACGTTTACCTCACATGGGAGAGTGGTACGAGCATACCCTTCACTCCCGGCAGTGTCAAGCTAAGGTTCTAAGTCACTCGTGCTGCAGCCGAGTCCACCTACAAACTGCCACTGTCCAAATGATTTCGTTTCAGCGTAAACACATTACATGTAGATACATGAACTTCGGTCACGTTATCATTATCATATTGTAGTTTTAATTAAATGATACCTGAAGTATGCTACATATAAAATGGAGACAACTCCTACGAAAAAACAATGCTTTCATCAATTTTCTTCAAGCTTGGTTATTTTAATTTCTTAAACACGTCGAAAAAGAATGTTAATGTGTTCATTAACCAGAAAAATCACTTCTAAAGTTTAAAAAAAAAAATATGATCCATACGCCGTGAGACATTGATTAGTCCTTTTCATTAAGACCCGAATGATAGCATATTGGTCAGAACTGATTCGAGGTAAAGAAAGTAAAATAAACAATATTTTGTATAGATTATCAATTATTATCAACGAAGAAAAACAAATGGTTCCTTCGCATGGATAGAAAGTTTAAAGAGTACTCTGAACAATTGCGAACTATCTAATATCTGATTATACCAAAACCCAATTAATTCAAAGTTGCTTGTTTCAAACATAAAAGAGTTTTGTCATCTACAGCACACATACACACAAGCACACACACAAGCACACATATACATTACACACGTAGAGGCACGTCCGTGTATGATCTGCAGTCAATAGGATGTTACACAGTAAACAAAATTAAGACCAACCAAACCAGTTGTATAATCGTAGAATGTGTGTTGTAGTGATGATGTCTGCGGTAAGGGAGGTAAGCGATTCTTGATTATCGGACATCGTTTTTCAATGTTATTACATGATTTAGATCGCTGGTAAATCTCATAGGTAAAGGAACAATGTAACAGGGAAGAGTTAAAACACGCTTTGTCAATATTCGAATACTGCTCTTCATGTTGTCACGTGATCTCTTGTCTCGGAATTCTCAACTACGATCCAGCCCTCAACTCATACTGGTTTATTGTGTACTGTTTTAAACAATGTTGCATCTGTGTATTAATGTTATATTCGGGCGCTGATATCAGTTTTTTAAGAAACTTTTTGATCGGATCAGACGTTCTACATATTTCGTCTGACCTGACTGACTGCTTATCTATTTCTGGATTATTTCACAAAACTGTTTCTTCAAAATCGAAACTGGGTTTTAGCTTAGATACAAAAATTAAGTATGATCGTACAATTAGGTACGTACATCGCAAAATAGCAGCTGGCTGCATGTCATCATACATATACATACAGTCCTAACAGCATACATGTACAACATACAGTCCGAACATCATACATGTACATACAATCCGAATATCATCCATGTACAAACAGTCTAAACATCATACATGTACATACAGTCCGAACATCAAACATATACATACAATCCGAACATCATATACATGTATCTCGCATAACGACTATTAGCTGCCACTAGAAAAATAACGACGTGATTTACGATATGAATACGATATCCCACTCCATATTTGATATTGTTTAATTCCGTAATACACGCTAAAGTTTGAAAAACTTTACTCCAGTTGAAAGATTACATAATTTTTACACATATTTTATATGAATTTATTGATTGGAGAGGTTGAAATTTTCCGTCTGATTTTACTTTGATTTTGTATCACAATAGTGTACCAAAGTAAGTTATCTCACTATTGATTGCATTATAATGATTTCCGTTAGATCTCAGAACCTATACTAACTGATGAACTGTAAAACATAAAGTAAAAAAACGGTTTCTGATTTCCTAGTGTAAAGTTAGACGGATATTTATTTCATAAAATTCAATGCGATGTTGTGTCAGTGATAAAAGCTCTAAAAATGTCATTGTACCGGGGTGTTTACATGTATGTCTTCAGTAACGTAAATTGTCAATAATAGTCACCTGTAAGGATGCTGTGTTAATTTGTTCTCTAGTAAATATCTTAAATGAAACAAGGTATGTGTAGTAAACAATCGGTAAATTATCCGGATATATCGTACCCGACATTACAATGTACGGACGTGCTATTAGTGTATTGAGTCGCATTCCAAAGTGCGCCGAGCTACCAACGGGGACGTGTCCCACATCTACACCTCCTCATTTCAAAGACTACAACCATATTCATACATTGATGGAGCGGTAAGTACAAATAAGTATCTCCCGTACTGAGGTTTTATAACAGTACCACCTTTTACATCAAATGAACATGTAAATAGCGTGTTTTTACTAAGAACACGTTCATTTTAATCGTTGAATATGTTGAAGCGGCTGTAGTAATGTTAGACGTACGGAAACCGAAAGAGGAAGTACAGGACGTCACCGATTTATTATCTATGCACAATAGAGTAGGAATCGCATTGGTTGTACAGTCAAAACACCGTCGGATACCATAATTTGAAGAATTTACGTATCCAACGGCGTCATTTTCTAATTACATACAGAGCGGAAGTAATAGTAAAATTGGGCAAACCCTCGTTCTATAAATAAATTGTTTTGGTATGGTTGACCGAGAAACGTGTTCATATACATGTGTATGCGTGGATACATGCGTGAGTATGAAGGGTCGTCAGGGCTTGCTTTTCCAATTCAAAATGCATTGTCAAAGGATTAAAAGTATTTAAATGATATGACCTGATCGGAACTCAATTGTTCGAACACACTCATGTTTATACGGCGTTTACACAGGTAAAAAGCAAATGTAATGAATATTATATCTCTGCCAGTATTAATAGCTTTCACTTTGAAATTGACTCGTTTTCACATGTTCGTATTAAACGATTTGTCGGGCGGTAAATTCATATAATTTAAGAGGCAAATTAGACATACAAAAAGTTTGAAACATACATTTTAAGACATTTGAGGAACATAAAAACCAACACAACTTTGTCCTAAATAAGACTGAGGACAGGAGTCCTGGTAAAACTATGTGTAGTAATCTTAGGGTTACTTAACATGTTTACTTTGTTGAAAAGAAAAAAAAATCCATGAATTTCCGTGGCTTTCTTAGCTCGTCTTTTTATAATAACACACCTACATATATACATTGAATATAAATTTTCTAGCAAATTTGTCGCTAATCTAAATAAGCTATCCACTCCCTCTATTGGGGAATATGTAAGTTTGCACAGATTCGTTTGAACGCATTACGATTGAAAGAAGATTACTTCGGAAATATGTCCAAGTACTGATGACAAATATTAGGAGTAACAAGAAACACAGTTTTCATGTATACGTGTCTAAGTTGCACCTATATCGTACAACGGGAGGTAACTCATTACACATTATCCTTTCCTATTCGAAATGTAACATTCGTGTACATGTGTACACACTTATTACGTCGCCTATACAAATATCGAGTAAAAATATCGGATACAAATTTGATATTGTTGTTATTATTGAGCTACCGATCAGACACTCGCTCTGGGAAATACAATGCATACAATATTTTGATGTAGTTTGAGGCGTACCAAAAGTACGATCATAATTCTTTCATATCTAAAGGCAAGTTTGTTTGTTGCAGACACTGTTTTGTGAACCAATCTAAACAGAGCCAAGCATTTAGTCTACACTGTATAGGTCATATGCCGCAATGAATCACAAAACGCAATAGATGTAAACTACGAATGCGTGTACTATATGAGGCGAATGTACTGCATGTATTTATTATACGTATTTGAAGAGTTTGTGCAATTTTGATTTAGAAAGATGGTGTATAGATCAGTAACATTTCGGTTGAAATTCACTATACCAGGCCAATGTAACTGATAAACTCGATGTTTATCATAATATTCAAGATGCTTGTAACCAATAAGCATTTTGCATCACTTAAAATTTGTTTCAAACCTATATTAATGCTATGTTAAACTGTTCACGGAGCATTACGTCTTTCGGCATCAGGAAAATGGATTGCATGCCTAAGTTTTATTTCTCTACCAGGAAACAGTATATAAACGTTCACTAATCAAATTGTCTGGATTGGTTCACATGACATGTCGTAATTGTGTCTACAAAAAATTTCCTATGTAGTAACATGTACAATACCTTATTTCTATCTTACTTATGAAAAAAAATGAGTTGCAAGTACGCAAACTTTTCTTTATATACCAGCAAAGTCATGCCGATAATATTTCGTTATTCTCATACTTGCAGATACGGAACTAGCGTTTGAGTACGTATACCATGGCAGAAGGTGGTCCCCATGCAGACCCTCACTCTGAAGACGGCACACTACGAAACATCTCGGACTCCCAACTTCTCGAATGTCCAATCTGTCTTGAGCAGTTACGACAGCCGAAGTCTCTGCCGTGTCGTCATTCTCTTTGTGAGGAATGTTTGAGTAGCTACATCGTCAGTGAGGTGTTAGGGACGAGTGATACGGCGACTTCCTTTATCTGTCCGGTATGTAGAACGTTAACTCACCCCGTGGACAAAACAGAGGACAAAGAGAAATGGGCCCGGCAGTTTCCGACCGACACCGTTGCCATAGAGATGATACAACTGAGAAACAGGGCGACAGAGCCACGTTACTGCGCGCCCTGTCAGAGAAAGGGAAAGATGACCTCTGCACAATTCTGGTGTAAAATGAATCAGTCATTGTTCTGTGAGTCTTGTAAAGTGAATCACCATGATGTGGTCCATGTGAGCTGTGATATCGTAGATATAAGAGGTTCCGGGAATTTCCTGTTGAGACGGGAAACATCTGATAAAAGATGCGACAAACACAAGGATGAGATTGCTTATTATTGTGAGGATCACAAGTCATTGGGTTGCAGTAAATGTATCATTATTGGTCACAGGGAATGTGACAACGTTTCAACAACAGAGGGTTACTGTGAGAAACTTAATAGTAGCTCCCAACTAGAGGAAAGAAAGACATTTCTACAGAAAGGAGCAGACGACATGGAATCCATGATAAAGGACTTTTATCTACGACAACAGAATATTGCAGACGACAAAGATGCGGTACTGAAAAGCATCGACGACCTGCAGGAACGTATGGAGAAGCGTATCAGAGAGATGAAGAAGGAAATCACAGATGACGTAATCACGGCGTACAAACAGGAAAGAGAAAATCTGAAGGTGTCCACACAGAAGTGTGAACGACTGAAGGTCGCTATACAGAATACATTAGAATCGTCCGCTACAGCTCTACAGAGGAACGACCATATGGACACGATCCGGCTTTACCAGAAAGGTCAGACGGAGCTCGAGGCTTGTAAAGATCTAGTGAAAGAAATGCAGATGTCGATTTCAACTGTCAGTATTAAACATGAAATCGATTTGGACGTGGCAGGTCTGAACTTTGGTAAAGTCGTTGTCAGGAAGCAACGAAGAGATTTACCAGGTGTCCCAACTGTCGTCAAACCCTTATTCAAATGTGAAGTAAAGGAAATAAGAAAGGTGAACATAAAATGTCCGTCTGATCAATCTGCTTGTAATTCTCGTGGTGTTGTTTACTTTCCTGACGGCGGAATTGTAGTGGGAGATAACAACAATCAGAAGATCAAGTTAATAAACGATGAGGGGGATGTTGTGGACGAGTTAAACTTGGATGGACGTCCTTGGGATCTGTGTATGGTGGATAACACCACTGTGGCGGCCGCTATAGAGAGCCCTGGAGGTATACATGTAGTGACTGTCACACCCTCCAAACTTACACTGTCGTCTGTTATAAACAAAAATAAACAGTATTACGGGATAACGTACAGAGATGGTGAGTTTATCGTGAGTACGGGATCCGAAGTCTGTAGCGTAAAGAAAGACGGGACGACCAAGGCGTTATATCGATATACTGGCGAAGTACTCATGTTGTCACATGATTCCAAGGACGGACAGCTCTTTGTCTCACATTTCAACTCCAGGACTGATAGTACGGTGATTGGTAAGTTGTCTACTGACAACAAGTACACGGACGTGTTGAAGGTTGGTGTAGTTAAGAGTACGTATGGAGTGGACGTCGACATGGAAGGTAACGTCTATGTCTGTGGTTTTTTCTCCAACAACGTGGTACAGATGTCCGGGGATGGGACTAACGTCCGGGAACTGTTAACGGCAGAGGACGGTATCATACGCCCACTAGCAATATCTGTTTGTGGTGATAAACTGGTGGTGACAAATTGCGCATCAGGACTGAGGAATTCCATCAAAGTCTTTCAACTCTTTTGACTTATCATTAACAACTTATTTTTTTATTGACTTAACGAACACATAAAACCTTTCTGTCATAAATAATAATGATGGGTAAAATCAGCAGTGCGTTCATGAGTAAAGATAATATCTTTAAAATCTTACGATCACATTATCAACAGCAGTAATGAAAAACAAACTTTGTTCTGAATGAAGCGTCAATTACGCATTTAATGTTTGTTTGCATTGTCCTCACTACCGACCTTAGCCTTGTTTTTTTTTAATCTGATACACATATTTACGGTACATTAATGTTGTAAAGCCGCTATAACTGATCGTGTTGAAATACAAAATGTCGATTTCTTCGTGAATTAAGGGTTGTAGATAATTGCTGTTTTAAAGTGTATATCAACTCAAGACAGTTTCTTTAAATATTTTAGCAATGCTTTCGTTATGAGAAATGAAATCAAGGAAAATAATTTTGAAGATGTTTCGTGAAACCAAAACATGGGTCTGATTCAACGAACGTGAGAGAGCTGAAGTTTAGAATAATCTGAAAGAGTTTGCATAAGCAATGCTACTACCTAGGAAGAAAACATGTGACGGTAAACTGTTTTTTATGGGGTATTTGGAACTGAAACTTCGTATCTTGGGGAACCAACCTGTACGTTTTAATTTGGTTCCGTTGTTTATCGAATTACTTCATCTGTACACCAATCGAAGTTTCTGGTTGTGTTTTTATTAGTCCAAATAAAGAGGTTTCTATGATACGGTATTATAGCGTATCGATTTTTCTTCGATTCCTGATCGATCCGCAATCAAAATCATTGTGATCATCCAATGATAACAAATACTACCGATGAACATGTGTGATAACATAGACCTTGTCCTTCCACTGTTATTGTGCCCATGTAACGGTTCTGAACGGGCAGTAAGGGATTACTTTTTTTGTGTCTGTCATTTCTTCCGTAAATTCGTAAGACATTTGTGTATTACTTGTGTTGTATGTGTTCTAGAGAAGCTAATGGGTTTGCATGCCGTGCCGTTTATATGTTATTGTTGACACATGCGTTAGGGTATCGCTCATACTACGAAGTTTGCTTAACGTGGAATTGCAGAAACGAAAGTAGTGACAACTATGACCTTATATGGCACGTCATTCATAACTTTTCATTCATATGCAAATATTTGCAGTGACACCTATCGGTAGATGATACAGTTGTGTGACCGCACAACGCACCAAAAATAGCGTGTACACACCGTGTATACATCGTGCACACACGCGCCGCACATCAACACATGGTGCGCACATTTGTGCGATAAAACGATCATTCGGGGCGTTGTGCGCTTCTCTCCGCACAAATGTGCGATTTGGTACAATTGGTTGATCATTATTACGGAATGAAAAAATATCCGGAACCGAACCTTGTGTGGAATAAGGAACACTGTATATATCAATTTCTCATCATATTAATTAGGATTATTTTAATTTTACAATGCGTGTTACACAGCATTACAGTGACAGTTAGCTATAAATATAAGCTGTCAAGATAAGGTTTGGCTCCCAGGTAACAGAACAGGTAAATAACACTTTGATGATTGACCGGAGTTTTACCTGGCCTGTCACTGATAAAGAAAGCTAATATGTGATACCGTATGACCGTTATGAAAACAAAACTGGACGTTAAGTATTTATTGTTTTAGATATATAACTCCCCTTCACCTGGATGTTCACACCTTGACGAGTAAAGTTAGTGCCCCGGTAGGGGAAAATCACGGTTCAGGTACATGCACAAAGTAGCTATGTTTACCTGTATAGGAGAACGTGTCCATATACGTTGTATGCTATTTTCTATGTGTCGATTGTGGTCGTTTAAAAACACTGAAAACGCTATTTACAACGTTAGCATTACCCTTATCGTTATGTGTCATATGCATATCTCCATCGTAAATGGATTTTTGTATTGTCTTTTTGTCAAGATCGACGATTTGAAAAAGACGATCATCAATATTTGAAATGATTCTGTACTTTTCTTCTTCTTATAATTAAACCTATAAACATGCATCTGTATGCATACACTGTGAGTATCGTAAGGTGAAAGTAATTAAGGCCCTGATTATATAAATTCTTTCTACTTCACGTTTCGTATAGAGATTGTGTGTTTACCAGGTGTTTTTTAATTCAAACGCAGATTCACTCAACACTGAAGGTCATGTGATAAAGTGCATTTCATATTACAAACATCAGTGCGTAGCATGCGAGTCGGACATTTTGTTCATGATCACAAATAACAACCGAAGTAAGATTAAATTTAACAAACAATATTGTAATGTAAAGTAATTGAGTTTTGAGCAGTGAAATGTATTTAGAAAGTATCTATAAATGGTATACACGTATCGTCAAATATTCGTATTGTAATGAAATGTAGAATACAGAATACAGTTATTTGTATGCTAAGTGTTATTGATACAGCAGTAGATATTTAAGTCGGTAGCTATAAGCCGTTATCTGAGACGGTGATTTAAGAACAACTATAAAGTTAAAGGACGATTATTCCGCATGCAATGATAATTTGGAATATACTGATCGCTTGACAGTCGGAACTTCTCTTGAAATTCAGAAATGGAGAGTTGAGCATTATGCGTTTGCGTCAAGTAAGTTAAAGGTGAAGTGGACAAAACATTTAAAGTATTTCCCTGAAAATACAGTTAGTGTAAAACGAACAGGTTTGGTCACAAACTAGTAACTTGGTATATATAAACCAGGTTTTTTTTCGCACAAATAGCAATCTTGGTTCGGAATGTAGAATACAATCAATCGAACAACACACATGATTTCAAATAATTCTGAATTATTTTCACAGGTCTTTCATACGAATGATTACCATGTCAAATTATTAATAAAATGCTCATATCTACCATTATACAATACGGACCCAGTACATCCAAGTCTATAATATTGATACCTTTAAAATCTATTCCTTATTTTGAGGTTTAACGGATATGAGCAAGAGCAAGAAACAAATTCAGACCTCATAACTTATCACTGTAAGAAAAGAAAAAACATGTAATGGTAATATGAAAAGGCAAAGCCTTAAAAGAGCGTAGCTTTTGTTGATCTCTGATATTTACTGATTCAGAATACTGCTTTCAGAATGAGATCAATAGAACCTCTCACCCCTTGGGGGCGAGATAAGGGAATCACAACCCTAGGGGGGAGATTCTTATGTTTGGCAAATTACGAATCTTTCCCCGAGGGTTAAGATCCCCTGCTATCTTACCCACAAGGGGGTGAATGATTCTTTTTCTCTTACCCTGTTTTCCCAATGTGTATCATATACACAATATAATGATAACGTTACATGCTAAATTCAGGGTTGACATAACTTTGATGGATTGTTGACGTGACGTCATTGTATTTTTGAAGTGACTTCATACCATTGTTATGAATAGGGGAATCCCCCCGTCTTAACCCTAGGGTGAGACTAATAGAATCCATCCCTGATGTGAGGTATGGATAAGGTTATTCAAACCCAAGTGATAAAATATTGAGCAGGAGACCCGAGGTTTTGCCGAGGGTCTTTTGCTCAATATTTCATCCCGACGATTTGAATACCCTTATCCTTACCTCACATCAGGGATGGATTCTATTTCTTGCTTATTATCTAAAACCCATAAAAACATATGCTTTTCTTGTAAAGTTGTAAACTGTCCGAACATTTCTCATTTGCATATGGAGCCCGGCTGGCAATTGCTTGTGAAGTCAATGACCCTGACTGACCCAAAACGTCATAATATGACGTCACGAACAATAGCGTGACCCCGAAAGGTCACTATAATTCCCCTGACAGTCTGCGCGTGTAAGCGATCTAGACCGTTGGGTCAGATAGAATCTTCCAGCACCGCCGGAAATGCGGATATATCGGTCTAGTATGCAAGAATAATAAAATCTATCATCTGTAACTGAGCGAGATCGGGTTATCTCAGTCTAGGGTTAAGATTCTGTAACAAAATCCTAACCGTGGCGTAAGCCGAGGTTGGGATGTTACAAAATCTTAGCCCGAGACTGAGATATCCCGATCTTGCTCAGTTACAGGTATTTTTTTTTTTTTTCTCGCAACTTTTAGTTCCGAAATTTTCTTTTCTATTTTTTTAAAAAAAACTACATGTATCCCGCCTTGGGCCTCAAGTGATAATGACCTCTTCACTACTAAAGCTACATTTGAATGCTTCCGCGTAAAAGCGTAGTCCGTCCTTACATAGATTACAACGTATTTCACAGTGTTGATTATATTTTATCTACAACATCAAATATCTTACAACGTCGAAACTATACATATAACTACAAAACAGAACATGTATCAGGCAAATTATCTATTTCAAGCAGTTAACGCGTGGATAAATACCTCGCAGTGTATGACGTGGGATATCACTGTCTGAGGTGCGAGAAAAGGAAATTTCACACCGGTAAAAGTGCGGATACACCTGTCCAGGGTAAGAGAAAAGCTAAACTTTATTTAAAGTTGGCTAGTCGACGAATAAGAATAAAACAAAAGCTCTAATGAGAGTAAGACCGACATAATAATAGGAGAACATTTTTGAACATTATTTAATTTTCCCTGTCGGAAGATCGGATGGCCGAACGAGCCCCGCCACGGGATAAGTCGGACAGGCATTCGGGTAAGTCCGGCCCACGTCGGAATCAGCTTAATTATGACGTCATAAAGTAGGCAACGTCAGATTTGACCGCCAATTTTACGACTTTTTATGTGATACATGGGCCGAACTTGCCACAGTATTATTAGCCGAACCTGTCCGGGCCCAAATTGATACAGCAATATGGTAGTGAGTGCTGGGCTTGGCTTTTATCTATATCATTTGAAGCTGTCAGTGTGTTGCACGTTTGACCTTAAAAAGGAACAATTCCGTCTACAGAAAATTTGCATAAGTAGAAGCGATATCATGATTTTCTTTCTATCCTCTGTAAAGCAATTTTCTCCAGTTTAGTAATTTTACATTAGAGTTTTCCTCATCATTTTTTTTTGTGTGAATGCCCAGCCAACTTAACTGCTAAAATCCTTAAAGTTGAAAATATTAGCTCAAAACAAAAATATCAGGGGTGGCCGAACTTGCCCTGGTCTCCCGTTTGTAGTTTTTTTTTTGTATTATTGATGATTGGTAAAAATGTATTCACAATATAAATTTGTTGCATCAATGATGCCATTTTCTTCCAGTTAAAGCTTAAGTAGATACTTGGTCGGGTGGCGCAGTGGATAGCGCGCCCGTCTTCACCAAGATGGCGGGATTCAATACCGGTTACCTGCCCGACCATGCAGGTTTTCTCAGGATCCGCTGTCATCCTCCCACATAAAGAATTAAATCCTCTGCGTGCTTCCGTCAGGTCACAAAAAGAATGATTGAGATAAGTTGGGGAAAAAACTGTTTGGTAATTGCTATAGAAAAAAGTGCATAAGACATATTTGACGATAAGTCTAATTACATACTGTGGTCAAACGGCACTGTATAGGTTCCGGAAATAGCGATCGCTTAAACGAGGCAGATTATTGAAGATCACAGCATGCTTGTGATCATAGACATGTTTATGGTATACTATCATCATTACGAAGGTGGGTACAAATCAATTAGTGTATTATAGATCAACCTTGTTATAAACTTGAAATATCCCAGAAATGAAACTTAAAAGCACATTAAAATATAACGAATCAGTGAGTTTATCACGGCCCGAAGTCGACAATCTCACAGATTATGTCAATAATTAACTCACAGATCTCCTTTGACACATGGTTTATGTATTTTTTCATTATTCAATGATTTATAAATTCAAAACACACATTAACGAAAATATTTGTGTTTTTAAACATAATATAAACAATGATTGTAAATAACACCTATGGACATGCTACTGTATGGATAATAGCGACCAGACTGTAGGTTAATAGCGATTACGGCTTTATATTACTGTATGGTTTATTGGATTATTACATTTTGTCTGTTGGTGGGAAAAACACTTTCTCTCACACAGATGGATAATTTCGAGTTCAGTTACTGCCAAAAGAGCTTTACAGAGTTTAGTGAAATAATTGAACATTGTAATGCAAGACCACGGAACTTAGGAAGAACGGTTAAATAAACGAAGAATTTTCTTAAACGTTGTAGTATCCCCGCGGTTCAGAGTAATAGCGGGGATTATTTGTCTCGTGCGGCACTCGTTTGCTAGTTGGAGCACGAGCGGCGAGTGCTGTCACGCGTCCACGGGACAGGTGAGCACGGGGCCTATAGTATAGGGTCATTTCTAGTCGCCTATTCGGGACGCGCGGTTCACATCAAACTTTGACTACGAGCATGAATATGGAGGGGGAAGCTATCAACCCCGATATTAATGAGGCTATAGCAGAGAAGGTGAAAGATGCGGTTGCCAATACGCAGAACCAAGTCCTTTCCCATTTGGACCGGCTTATATCTAGCAAGCTAGACGCTTTTGAATTAAAAAATTCCAGTAATTCTGAGGCACAGATATCGAAACTACAGCAAAATATCGCGAGTGTGGATTCACATAAATTCAGCAAGAAGAGTTGTGAGGACCAGTATAAGTTCAACACGAAGCTTAAAGCTAAATTCATGGAAGTTGGGCATGCTACGAAGTCGGGTCCAGGGGCAGTGGAGGCCATAGTTTCGGAGGGCGTGGACATGATAGACTATAGGCAAAAGTTGGTCAAGCTGGCCGACACGTCGGAGGCAGGATGGAGGGCTGTCGACGAGTATATCGTTAATCCCATTGCGGAGGATTCTGAGGACGAAAAGAGGATGGACCGGGCCACTAATAGGGCCAACAGGAAAATGAAGGCGGTATCAAAGTCTAAATCAGCGAGGGGAGGTCGCAGATTTAATACCCCTTATCAACGATTCGGCGGACCTACGGCTACTATTACTTCTAATACGACGGACAGCAGCAGGTCCGGGCCGGCATGGAGGGCACAGCGACCGGGTCTATGCTATAGTTGTGGTAAGCCTGGCCACTGGAGGTTGGAGTGTCCCGGGGTGTCCGGAGGGATGGCAGCCACGAACGGCAGTAAGATAAGTAAATTTTGCTATTTTAAGCATGTTCTCCCTGATGGTACGCCTTTGTGTAATTCAGATGAGGCACGAAAGGGCGACGTAAAGCATTCTGATGTTTTAAATGTTAATTTGTCTAGCATGAAAGGTAAGGTCAGCGAGTCGCCGATGGGTAGGTTGAGGCAGAGAGTGGATTTCTGGCGAGAGAAAGGTACATGCGATGCCGTATTATCCATTGTGTCGGACGGGTATAAGATCCCGTTTCGGGTAATCCCGACTGGCGTTTATTTGCACAATAACAAGTCTGCACGAAACGATCCAGTTTTTGTTGGGTCTGAGATAGGAAAGTTGCTAGGGCTGGGTTTAGTTTCCGAAGTAGTGACACAGCCGTGCATCGTAAACCCACTTACTGTTGCTTACAACAGGGCAGGTAAGCCACGCCTTGTTTTGGATTGTCGGCATATCAATCCTCATTTGCATAAATTCAAGTTTAAGTACGAGGATGCCAGGACGGCACGTGATTTGTTCACGGAAGGTGAGTTTTTGTTTACATTCGACCTCAAGTCTGCTTACCATCATGTGGAGATTTTTCCTAGTCATCGGACCTTTTTGGGTTTTAGTTGGGAAGATCAAGGTATAACAAGATATTACATTTTCAACGTGTTGCCTTTCGGCATAGCCACAGCAGGGTACGTATTTACAAAAGTATTACGTGAGGTAGTCAAACACGTGCGCTCAGAAGGGCACAAGCTGATCATGTATTTGGACGACGGTATCGGTGGTCATGAGAATCAAGGCGGGGCCAATGAGGCCAGCAGGTATGTACAGCGAGTGTTGTTTGGATACGGTTTTTTGATAGCCGATGACAAGTGTCAATGGCAAGCTTCGCAGTGCGTTACGTGGCTGGGGTACACGTGGTCGATGGCAGAAGGCGTGGTTAGGGTGACCGAGGTACGGTTGGAAGGACTACTCGGGCTATTACGTCATACAATGAGCCTTGTCAATCAGCGAGGTCAGATGTGGTTCACTGCACGATACGTGGCTAGTATCATAGGTAAGATTATATCGATGCAAAGTGTAGTTGGCAGTCTGGCCAGACTACGTACACGTGAGTTGTACGCATGTGTGATGTTGAGAGCAGGTGGGAATGCTCGGGTGTTACTCACACATAGTGCTTTGGCTGAAATAAAGCACTGGTTGTTGAATATGCATGATTTAAATGCCAAGGGTTCCAGGTTGAAGGACACCCGGGTGTGTACAAACTTAGTTTGCACAGACGCGTCTGGCGTTGGGTATGGCGGGTTTGTGACCCAATGCGCATGTTTACATAACGAGGCGTGTGAGTTTGTGAATGACATGCAGGTCATCGAGTCTCTGTGTGACGCATCAGGTACACAGGTACCTGTGGCGGTTCCATTGGAGGAATCGGTAGGATCAGGCGCTGATGGCTTTACCTCCATGGGGGGTAGTACGGTGAGTATTCCGAGTGTAGCGGAATCGGGGGGTATGTCGCATGTAATAGGTGCATAGAGTGATGTCGAAAGGTCATTCAGTTCTACATGGAGAGAACTAGAGGCAGCAAAACGGGTGTTATACAGTGTGGCCGACGAGATGAGAGGTAAGAACATCAAACTGGTGATGGATAATAAAATTGCATGCTCTATAGTGAATATAGGGAGCAGAAAGGCCGCGCTGCAGGGCATTGCATGCGAGTTGTATTGTTTCTGTTCCGACAATGGGGTAAGTTTGAGTACGCAGTGGATACCTAGGTCAGCTAACGGTACCGCTGATCACCTGAGCAGGTGTATGGATTGTGACGATTGGTGCATTCAATACTGGGTTGTTGTATTGTGTGAGAAAGCATGGGGTGTGCATGAGGTTGAGTTCGCCTCGGGATACAACGCTAAATGTAAGCGTTTTAATTCTAGATGGTGGTGTGAAGGCACGGAGGCTATAGATGCTTTTACAGTTTCGTGGGAGGGGGTAAATAATTGGTTAGTGCCGCCTCCAAGCTTAGTGTGCGAGACCATTTAAAAAATGAAGGTGGAAAGATCACACGACACTTTGATTGTTCCAGAATGGAAATCGGCATCTTTTTGGCCGATTATATGTATAACTGGGAATACGTTTGTTAGCTTTGTCAGTGATTATCGTGTACTGGGTAGCCAACACGTTACTTCCATGGGTAGAGGAAATAACGGCTGTTTTGGGAAGCCGCTGTTGGCTTTTAACATGCTGGCACTGTGTGTCGATTTCAGAGTATAATTAATACGGAGAGTTTTCCTTTTCTGTCTTTTCAACAGGCGTAGGATTGGAGAGGACTCTGAAGGACGCTATTAATGCGTCAGGGGTCACGGAGGGGTCATATCTGTACTGCTGTTCAGAGGGCATGGCAGTTAGGTTGCTGTCCAGCAAGAGCGAAAATACTAACAAAAAATACAGTGGAAGTTTCCGGAGATGGCAGTCGTTTATTACTTCGCATGGTTTTCCTGATTTCCCTGCGAGCCCTATTCACGTGGCGCTATATTTGAACCATCTGTTGGACATTGCAGTCCAATGTATAGGTTTATAGGTCGCATGTAGTAAATGCGGGGAGTTTGTGGGGTTTTATTATTTTTAGGCGTTTTTCATGCTTGTATTTGTGGTTTATAAATATTTTGTTTGGAAATAACGTACAGAGTATGACATTGGTTTCCGGGTGTCACCCTTGAGAGATATCCCGCAGGGAAATAATAGTTGTCCCGCCTCTGGACGCAGATTTCCGGGGGTTATCTCCGGTTTTTTCTGAGCGAGCGGGTTGATCTCGATGAAGGGGAATCTCTGAGACATGTACGGTTTTCAAAAGGGGGTCTGTATTTTTGGCAGAGTACTGAAAAGTTTGTGATGTTTATGTTATGAATGTCCATTGCTTGGTATATATGTATATGCTGTCGTATTGTTTAATGTCTGATTAAACGCCTACCGCCTACGTCCTCACGGCGAGCTAGCGGCAAATTGAATATTTGAGTTGTGTCGGTTTTTCAAGTAGCGGAGTGAAGCGAGACGAGATATGTCTCATATATATATGTAAATGTATTGTATAAAGACTTGATCCACTTTTATGTTCCCCGTTTAGAAAAATACCAAAAAAGTTATCAACCCAACAGTGACCTGAGAGTGTGTTGCAGCTATATTTGGACCTAAACTAAGGTGGTCATAGTAATTTGATATGTTTCGGGGGTTCAGATTTACTGTCGGTAAATATGCCGTCCGTATTTGACTGTTCTATTTCAGTTGAAAATGGTGGTATGCTTAGCTTTAGACTTTTCCCATGTAAATATCTAAGGTTGGTGAGGTAATTTGTGGAAAAACTTCAAATCTAGCTGTTTCAATTTAGTGATTGTTTTTCTCACAAAATTGTTAAACATTAATTTCAGAAAATAAAACAGGCATTTTTGTTCAGGCACAGAATATGTTATTCCTATTTTAATACTATTTTTATTTTATTTTTGTAGATAATAAACAACAAGTTCTGTTTTGATCATTTCCAATCATTTTATTAGCCAAGGAAAATGTTAATACTCATTTTAGCCTCACTTTCTACATCCAGTAAACACTTTGACATGATGAAAAAAAACTATACAACTTGTACAGCCACAGAAAGACAGTCCTTACGCCAGTACAGATGGACTGAATAGAATAGTCACTGAAATGCACTACATGTATTAACATAAGAAGTAGATTTCAAACACAGTATGTCATCATTCTTTTGTTTGGATAGATCACCATTATGAGATTAATTACATCTAGAAGTAGGCAGGGAAGGTACTTGCAAGTATTTTTGTGGAGGTAGCAGACATGTTGCCAACTTGGTGACAATCCTTTAGCATCTAACCCCACTGGAAGACATTCAGGAATGACTGTCCCTCTCATTACTAGTCTCACATTAGTCTCCTCCCCGTCAAGTGCATGCGTCACCTTTAGCACCCCTGAAATGAAATTAAATTACATGTAG
Source organism: Mizuhopecten yessoensis (assembly GCF_002113885.1). Taxonomy (NCBI): domain Eukaryota; kingdom Metazoa; phylum Mollusca; class Bivalvia; order Pectinida; family Pectinidae; genus Mizuhopecten; species Mizuhopecten yessoensis. Next base: position 957,379 of record NW_018408916.1, read on the forward strand.
TGTATATATATCAACAGAAAGTATATGCATTAAATAGCAGTTGATATATACCTGGTACATTGGTACATACAAGTGATGGTGATCATCTATGCCACACAATATACAAAAATTGTCCAGTTTTTTTGCGAAGTAAAAAAGTTTTATAAAAATAATGCATTCTTTACACTTTCATTGGACGTAAAAAAACAACATTTAACAATCAAAAACGATGGAGTTCAGGGGGAAGATGACCCAATCTCAATCTATGCAACTCAGTTTCAGGAGATTAAAGTCAGAAATGTTTTTAAAGCAGAGACATATATTTCGAGCACCTAAATAGTGTATTTATGAGGAATATATCTCCCTGCTTTAAAGAAAGATACAGTATTGATCATTGGCAAAGCTTGCTAGGTCTTCTGTTTGCAAATTTAGTGGATTAAATTCACCTGCTTATAAGTCTTATCAGGCACAGTGCATCAAATAAATAGGGCATCTATTTGGCAAGACCCATACATAATTTCAGAATTTCACAAATAAAATATTTCAAATTGAATTAATTCCAATATTTGAATATTTTTTATCCATCGAAAAAAAATTATATTATAATATTTATAACTCAATTGTATTACATGTGAATTTAAATTTTATATGATAATCATCATACTGTTGTATTTTTTTCCTGATATGAGTGGTTAAGCCAGCAACTTAAGCAATATTATGAATGCATTAAGTTCATAGGTTTAAATTCCATACTGTTTTATTATTATTATTATTGAATGAGAAAAAATATGATTGTTTTTGCTAATGGTTCTGCCCATTACACAATTTCTATTCATTGTTTGATTTGTAAAGCATTTGGTCATTAATCTCATTATAATTTATATAATAAAAATAATACCAATTGTTCTTAATGTTTACATACCTTGAAATCTTTGCTGTACATGCTCATATTTTACAGCATGTTTTTCTTTCTTCCGAATGTTCCCATAGAACTGCATCATACCAAAGGCCCCTGTGATCATGCTTAAGAAAATGTGTCATAACATTCTTAAGATAATGCACGTTGATATTATTGAAGTGCAGAAAACACAATCCTATTAAAATCATCTGTTACATGGCTCTGCCTGAACAGAGCCATGTGATAGATGATTTTAATCAGATTGCAGAAAACACGAATTGCCGATTGAATTAGATCTTTTGTGTTTTGAAACTGGAAGTGTACACGTGAAAGTTAGTCTGCAACACTTGTGACCTAGGGCTAGGCTTCTCCCACACGCCTGAACCTGGCCAACATTTAGCACGATGACAAGCCAAAGAAACGGGAAAGAAGTGACTGAACTAATCGTCTATTACTTCAGATAGCACATTATAACATCCATATATTTTAAATCACTACATACTACATGTCACAAATTTTAACGCAGACACCGTGTCTGTCATCTTCCTTAGGAAATGTAAACAATCTACCGGATGCGTGCGCACCAGAAATCGGAGAAATCCCTGGCGCCTCGATATTTAAGTCGATTTGATTAATTACTGATATCTAAAGTGTCGAATATTGTTTGAATAATTAACGAGATAGTCTTCTAGTTGCAGAAGGTATATAAGTTGTATATGTTTCGGGAATAAAAGAAGTAATATTTTACATTCTTGTGTAGCAAGTGATATTTCCGCGCGAAACAGAAATAGAATACAGAATTATGACGTCAATCGGAATTCCTGTTTTTCTCCCTTTTCATTGGCTAGAAGTCACGTCCTGTTTCCCCACTGGAGGACTACTTCCGGACGAAAAAAACTCAAGGACAAGGTGTAGAAAGGGGAAACAACTCTGTTTAGGCACGCATGTCTTACCATTAAAGAGTTTTTTGTTACAAATGGCGGATTGGGTCAAGAATTCCAAATATTTAAACTTGTTTGATTTTAAGAATCAATGGCACTCAAGGTCAACAAGTAATTAAGGATAAGGTTATAAACAGGTCAAACTGTATAATTGTCACTGCCACTATTGTGAAATATATATGAAGTCCTTTTCATTAGAAGAATTATTCTATAAAAAATCACACGTTGCGATGAATTTTCAGAATTCAAGTTGTTTGAAAGTATTTTAAAAAATATGTAGAAATGTAAACGGATAGTGACTCACTTCACATTTAGCAGTTTGAAGATATGGAATGATCAACACGAGGACACCAGTGATATATATTTCGGTAATATCTCGTTTGTTTGCCTGTCGACAAATGTCTCCCGCTCTGTAAGGTAACTTGATTCATTAAGGTGCTTTCTTCTAAAAAATATCGGTTTATACATCGGGAAATCATTTTGGTAATGTTTAAAAGGTGGTTCCTATCTATATATTTGTTCACACTTCTTCGTTATGAGGCCAAGCCATTCAATATAACTACTTTAAATACTATTGCCTGATTGTGTCCACTCCACAACTGCACTTTTGCTTTTGTCGTATATAACCTCAGACTTCAAAAAGGAAATATGATATGATCAGTTTCCTAAAATCCTTTTTAAAGGTCCTGATATGATCCGACTTTTATATGTTGGTAATAATACACAACACATATATACATTTAATTATCATGCGTTGATTGTCAAATAAATTATGAGTATTTAAATAATAATAAAATGCTGGACATGTGTCAGATTTCCAATGAGAATTCCAAACAAATTGTTTGAGATAGGACCCCGAGCGCTGGCGCTTAGTGTCTCAATTTTGTGTTCACAGTTGTTGTGAAACTGGGATTTGTTGACATTCGTTATAATAATAGTAATTCTTTATATAGCTTGCTAAAATCGTATTTATCATTACTAGTGTATCTCTATGTCAATGTGATATCAACAATACCTTTATAATCGTTAAGAGAGTCAGTTTTTTTGTTTTCAAAATGTCGGACGTCAAACTTTCCCGCAATCTATTGACAGTTTATGTCGTTGTATACGTGACGTAACTTCCGGGTTATTTCGTCAGCTATTAATAGTATCATACGTTAAAGATAACGGACTCTTTGTAATTCGTACTGAATTTGTCCATAAGAAAGAAATACATATGTAATTGTAAAATTATACTTCAAGAATGTTCTGTTGTTTTGCGTTACCATTGTGGCACGCGCTATTCGATATAAAAGCGGATTGCGGTCTGTTTTGAAGGAGTCGAGCTGGTAGAGATCCTGAGTGTACCAAGCGAGGTAACTCTTGTGAAAGGTAGGGCATTTTTATAGGAACTTAAATTATACTCTATCTAGTTTAATGGAGTATTTATATATTTCCAATTCATATTTATAACCTTCGGTGAACCGTGAAGTCGGGCTCGGAGGAAAATAAGTTACAAATACTAATTTAAGGGGTATTTGAATACATTTCGATAACTTGTGTGAGCCACGTAATGCGGAGTCACAAGAAAGTAATTGTGTTTAAGGTTTAGATAACTCTATATGTTATAACCTGTGTTGAACCGTGAAGTCGGTCTCACGGGAAACTAAAGAAACTTGTAAGGCATAGATAAATCTATCAATCATAACCTGTGGTGAGTCGTGAATTCGAACTCACAGGAAAACAATGTACATGTAAGGCTTATTTTAACTAACCGTTAAGCTCCCCGAGCGTATATTTCTTGATTGATAAGTAATTCCTAGTGTTTATGATAGCTATATTGTTCAAGTAGGATTTTTCATGATAGCATAGTACGACTCGACTCATATGCTTTGGTGACGGGATTATGTAAATGTATTTTGTATACGAATATGTAAATTGTATGTAATGGAATTCTGTATACTGATATGTATATGGTAGTAACTGAATAAACACCATCCTCGTACTTGATATCAACGTATCGAACTCTTAATTTCTGGTACCGAATAACGGCTTTCCATACAAGAAGGCACAATTTTATTACACTGGTGGCAGCGGAAACTTTTCTTTTTTCCTGAATATTTGGCCTGTACATTTTGGATTTTTCAAAAGATAGTGACAGGAGAACAATTGAACTCGGGAGTAATTTGAATATTTGGTAACGTCTATATTTTTATTGTTTTGGTGAAATTTTTGAGGTACCAGAGTTTTAATAGTAATAGATTTTAGTAAAGGATGGATTTAAGGAGTAGAAAATTGACTTCGCCGAATTTTGTAAGGGGGGAAATTGTGGGCAGTGAACATATCGATTCTCAAAATAGCCGTGTTGGGTCGCCAATGCCAAGCGTCATGGGAGTGAACATTCCACAATGTCAATTGGATAAATCACTGGATAGGAGCAGACCAACACCAAGTTTTGGAGAAGACAACAGTTATAGTCCACAGGATGTCGATAAAGCAAATCAGGATTCTATGACCTTAGGCGATAACCTTGGAAACCAAGCAGGTCAACCTTCTTACAGACATACAGAGAACGATGTCTGTGATAGTGCAACCTTACCTCCTATGAGATATGGAGTCCAACAAGATTTATGTAGCAGTACAGTTCCAGTCCACACAACTCAGGGAGCTTCTACAAATCTGTTTCAAAACCCCCAAAGCACAACTATATCTCAGGAGTTCCGTAATGGAAACCGGGATAGTTCTTCCAATATGTATGACAATCGGGCGTCCCACGATTTATATAGAGGAAACCAATGCGATGTCACTGTTGGACCATCTCATGAGTTCCGTAATGGAAACAGAGACATGTTCCGTAATGGAAATAATTCACAGTGTCCCTCCGCAAACTACTCAGAGTTCCGTAATGGAAACTGGGGAGATGTCGCTGTTGCGGAATCCCATGAATTCCGTAATGGAAACAGGGATAAGTTCCGTGATGGAAATACCTCACAGTGCCAACAAAACGATTTCTCAGAGTTCCGTAATGGAAACAATGGAAATCATCGCAGACAGCAGAACTATGGAGCGGAAGTGGAGTTCCGGCGCAGAAACAACGACCAAATTTCTACGGAACCCTACCACAACGCAAGATCTGGTTACAATCAGAATTGTATGCCGTATTCGGGATCACTTTCTTACTCATCAAGTCGGACGGGTAGAGAACCTGAGACTAGATTACCTACATTCAACGGACGTGGAGACTGGCAAGCGTTCATAACAACTTTCAACATGATTGCTGGTAGATTTTGCTGGAACGAGGCGAGACGGTGTGAGGAGATATTGTTTTGTCTGAGAGAGGACACCTTATCCTTTGCGACTAGACTGCCAATTCAGAGCAGACTGGACTACTATCAGTTATGTACAGACATGCAACGGCGGTTTGGGGATATCTCATTACCAGAGACATACAGACGGAAGTTGACAAACGTTAAGAAATCAAGTGAAGAATCCATGCAAACCTTTTCTTCTAGAGTGGAACAAATGGTTCGAAAGGCCTATCCGGGCATCAACCACATACTCTACAATAACCTATGTGTGGAGCATATGTTAAATGGTATCCAAGACCAGAGTATAGCATACGATGTCCTGACTAAAAGACCACAGACAGTGGAAGAAGCTATTAATCTCCTAACATGGCATTATACTTGCAAGAACAGTGTGAAGCAAGTTAAGAACAACGTGCGAGAGGTCACGGTAATAGAGAAAGACCATGATGATCCGGAAGTACGGCGAACCAGTCAAGGACGTTACGTGACTGAAGAACGGTTACAACAGTTTGGCAGGGATATGGTGAAAGACCTTAAGGAGAGCATTTCGAAGGAAATCAAGGAAGCAATAAGTAACCTAGACAGGTCAAAATCAAATGGCTACAAGAAGGGTAATTTTGCCCGGAATCACCAAGATGTGGAATGCTACCAATGCCATAAGAAAGGTCACTATCGAAGTGAATGTCCAGAGCTAAATGAAGGCAACAAAGGACACAGAGCGAACAATACGACGCAGACAGAACTTAAAAATGGAGTGACAAAGAATTTAAACTAGTTAGGACTGTGCCTGTCGGCCAAGACACAGTCCGTATAGATATAACAGAAAAGACAGATAGATGCGAGGTCCATGTAGTTAAGGAGACTGACACATCAGTGGAATTAGAGTCTGATAACGGAGCGTATTTGAGGGAGCTGTTTGATGAGACTTCATGTGATACTGCTGGTCGGTGCCAGGCAGTAGAGATCGATGTTTGTCCAGCCAAAATGGAGCGATCGGAGGACGAGGACAATATGACAAAACCATTGAGGGAAGTAGTCATAGATAGGGTCCGGGCAGTCACGATTACGGCGTCCATGATGGTGGAAGGAAAAATTATCAGGGCGGTAGTGGACACAGGTGCTGAAGTCACTGTGATGAGCGAGAAGAAGTTTATGCAGTTTCCGGAAGATATGACACCGTTGGTGAGAGATGCCGATGTAGGTTTAGCTGTAGCCGAGGCCGGCAAGAAACTAACGACATACGGCTTAGCTGATGTACAGATGACTTTGGGCGACAAAGTATTTCCTTGGAGTATTTATATTGCTCCTATCAAAGACGACTTGTTGTTGGGTTGTGACGTCATCGATGCATTTGACATTACAGTTAACACCAAACGTGGATTGGAGATTGATGGGAAATGGATGGAGTGTGAAGTGAGAAGGGCTCAGGACCAGATCGCAAGATTAGTAGTACAGGAGACAGTTCTTATACCTGCTATGTCTGAAGTCATAGTGGCGGGAGAGGCGCAAAATGCCGAAGTATTGGATACACGGTATTCTGCTGTGGAGCCTACAGTTGAAGACGAAAGAACTTTCATAGTTGCACGGACGTTGGTTGATCCATACAAGCACACAGTGCCGATCAGGATTGTAAACACCAGTAAAACGCCAGTCAAGTTAAGGAAAAGACACATGATAGCCGCGTTACACCCTGTGGAGAGTTTTGAAGAAATATTTAAAGAAAATGGAGATACATGGGACAGATTTATCATGATGGAACAAGCTAAACAAAGAACTAAAAATCTTCGTCAGGTGGAAGTTATTTTGGAGGACACAGCTACTCAGGCACCAATCATTCCAAAAGAGTGGAATACGGACACAGAGGGAAAGGCCGATTCTCCAGTTGTACCGGAATTTCTCAGGGAATTGTTTGACAGAAGCTGTGAAAACGTCACAGATAAAAAACACAGAGATAGATTGGCAGACATTCTTATCAGAAATCAGGACAGCTTTGCTAAAAACAAGTTGGAGCTAGGATCCTGCTCAGTTATTGAACACAAAATAGAGACAGGTACAGCTGCACCTGTTCGTCAACCTTTGAGGAGGACACCTCGTGGTTTCGAGGTGGAGGAAGAAATATATCTAAAGGATCAAATAGACAACGGGACTATTCATGAATCCAAGTCAAGTTGGGCTTCAAATATTGTCTTAATCCGGAAAAAAGATGGCACGGTTTGCTGGTGCTGTGATTATCGCCGTTTGAATGATTGTACTATCAATGATGCATATCCACTACCTCGCATCGATACTTGCTTGGATTGCCTATCGTCAGCATCTATATTTTCAACTATGGATCTTCAAAGCGGATACTGGCAACTAAAACTAGCTGAGGAGGATCGAGCGAAGACAGCATTTATCACAAAATATGGATTGTATGAGTACATAAAGATGCCTTTTGGTCTTTGCAACGCTCCTAGCACATTTCAAAGATGTATGGAACTCATTTTCCGAGGAATGCAGTGGAAAACCATATTAATCTACTTGGATGACGTCATTCTATTCAGCTCAGATATGGAGGAACATTTGGAGAAACTGGAAGAAATTCTGAAACGCTTCAAGTCTGCAGGTTTAAATTTGAAACCATCAAAGTGCGAGTTTGTGAAAAAGGAAGTCCTATATCTCGGACACATCGTCGGAGCAGAGGGGATAAATGCTAACTCTAAGATAGTAGAAGCTGTAAGAAACTGGAAGCAGCCTACTACAGTCAAAGAAGTCCAACAGTTCATCGGGCTCTGCAATTATTACAGGCGCTTTATTGAGCACTTTAGTGAACTATCTGCACCTTTAACAGAGTTGACCAAAAAGGATGTAAAATTCATTTGGACTGAAGAATGCGAGAACACATTTCACCTTTTGAAAGAAAAAATGTGTCATTCACCAATTTTGGCTATACCAAACAACGAGGACCCAATAATCTTGGACAGATGCCTCAAATATTGGAGTTGGAGCAGTGCTTTCACAAGTACAAAACGGAAGAGAGCGTCCAGTAGCTTACGCGTCTAAAAAGCTAGACCGTCATCAACAAAGATACAGTGTGACCCGGAGGGAGCTTTTGGCTGTCGTGACATTTATCACACAGTTTAAGCACTATCTCCTGGGAAGGCGATTCCTGTTGCGGACAGATCATGGATCACTACGCTGGCTGTTTGGATTCAAAGATCCACAGGGACAAGTCGCCAGATGGTTGGAATGTCTTGGGGAATTCGATTTTGAAATACAGCATCGTGCAGGAAAACGTCATCAGAACGCGGATGCCCTATCACGTTGTGATGTTGATGATTTGTGCACACATCAAAAGGAGGGAACCGTGGATAAGCAATGTATTACTTGTATCCAGCTGAAGCAGAATTGGAAGCAGTTCAAGGAAGACGTTGACAATGTGCAACCATTAGGAGGTCAAAACATTGAGAAAGATGTTCGAGCCGTTAAGACAAACGTGGTCAAGGCAAAAGAAAGTAACTGGATGGACGGATATTCTTATAAGGAACTGTCAGTTTTCCAGGAAGAAGACGACGATTTGAAACATCTACATGAGTGGGTTAAGGTCGATAAGATACCCACAAGAGACAATGTGGCTAAACATAGCCCTGCTGTAAGGAAGTTATGGCTAAATTGGAATAACATTGTATGCCAACATGGACTGTTGTATCAGCGTTGGAGAACGGCATCACCTGAAACAGAGAAACTGCAACTGTTAGTACCAAAAATACTTAAACCAGAGATTATGAAGCGTTGTCACAACTCTACGTATGCTGCTCATCCGGGTGTTCAACGTACAATGGAGAAACTACGGGAAATTTTTTATTGGTACAAGATGATCAATGATGTCAAGACCCATGTGCATTTATGCGAAAACTGTAATCGATGGAAATCGACAGTACCAACATCCAAAGCTACGCCCAGTGACCACAGAGTGGGATATCCTTTGGATAGAGTTGGCATCGACGTGATCGGACCACTCCCTCGGACAAAGAATCAGAATCAATATATCCTAGTAATTGGAGATCATTTCACAAGATGGATGGAAGCGTATCCTCTTCCTAACCAATCAGCTGAAAAAGTCGCGGAGAAGTTGGTAAAAGAATTCATAGCCAGATTCGAGATTCCTTTAGAAATTCATTCGGACCAAGGTACCAATTTTGAAAGTCAGATCTTTCAGGAAGTGTGCAAACTCCTTCAAATTACAAAGACCAGGACCACCCCCTATCATCCTGAATCAAACGGATTGATCGAACGGTTTAATAAAACGTTGGGAACTATGATCAAGTGCTTCCTGAAAGAGAATCCTAAGGAATGGGACCGTCACTTGGAAATACTTATGGCAGCATATAGAAGTACAAAGCATTCTGCAACTGGATTCAGCCCCAACGTTATGATGTTTGGACGTGAAGTGAATACACCAATAAACATTTTGTTTCCGACAGAGGGATCAACGGAATTCACATCTACCGAATACGTGGGAAGATTACGCGAGACCTTGGAGACCATGTACAACACGGCTAGAAATAAATTAGGGGAAAAAGCGAGTTACACAAAAAGAAACAGTGATACCCGTATTCATGATAAACCATACAATATAGGGGAATTTGTGTATAAATTAAAGCCGAAACATAGAAAACTGGAGTCACCATGGTCAGGACCGTACATCGTCACCAAAGTATTGAGTGATGTCGTTTACGAGATCACCCATAGTAAACATAAAGAGATTGTACATTTTAATAAATTAAAGACCTGTACAATGTTAGAAAGTCCAAAATGGGCCAAAACCTATATGCTATGATCTTTTGTTTTTACAGGTTAACGATGAGCTTTCAATGTAGTATTTGTGAAGGCAAATATAAAGGAAAGAAGAGTGCCATAGTACATTTCTTGTCACAGCACAAACCTATTGAGAGTGCCCCATTTAGTTGTACCCTTTGTGGGTATAGATCCCTAACCTCTGCTTCTTTGAAAGCTCACACCAAAGGATATCGACCACATTGGGAAAAAAGACAGATAACCAGTTTAAATGATCTGGATTGCTTTCAAAGAAGCCTAAGACCGTATTCAGTGACTTTTGGAGTCGGAAATGAAGATATGTGTTATATAAAGGAAGATCTGGAAGTGAGGAAGGAAGAAAGATTGACAGAGATTAAGGAAAATATGGAAGCGAAGAATGAAGAAAGAGCGACAGAGATCAAGGAAGATATGGAAGTGAGGAAGGAAGAAAGAGCGACAGAGACCAAGGAAGACCTGGATGGACTGTTACATGATGTCCTGGAATTGTGTGAGGACGAGACAGAGAGGTTCAAGAAGGAAAAGGAAGCGGAAGCGGAAGTGGACAGGATCCGGAAAGAGATAGTTTAGTGCGAAAAGAAAAGAGCGACAGAGAGTGCGAAGTTTGGAAAGTATGTAGAGAGATTAGAGAAGAAGTTAGATGAGTGTAGAGGGCGTAAGAGAGATTATGGAAGTTCATACGGTTTTGAGGAGATGTGGGAGGAATATGGGAATGAAAGTAAGAGACTTAAGAGTGTGGTGTGAGTGGTAAAGAAATAAACATGTTGTCATATCTATTGTTAAAATTAAAGAGCTGGAAATGTAATTTAAATAATATTTGGCTGGATGTACATATCTTTGTAAAGAAAGATTTGATTTTGAATTCTACTGTGTAGATTCTTGAAATATTTCTCAAAGTGTTCTGTTTTAAAATTGTTCTTTCTACATTTTGGGGACAAAATGGTCTAAAAGGGGAAAAGTGTTGTGAAACTGGGATTTGTTGACATTCGTTATAATAATAGTAATTCTTTATATAGCTTACTAAAATCGTATTTATCATTACTAGTGTATCTCTATGTCAATGTGATATCAACAATACCTTTATAATCGTTAAGAGAGTCAGTTTTTATGTTTTCAAAAAGTCGGACGTCAAACTTTCCCGCAATCTATTGACAGTTTATGTCGTTGTATACGTGACGTAACTTCCGGGTTATTTCGTCAGCTATTAATAGTATCATACGTTAAAGATAACGGAGTCTTTGTAATTCGTACTGAATTTGTCCATAAGAAAGAAATACATATGTAATTGTAAAATTATACTTCAAGAATGTTCTGTTGTTTTGCGTTACCATTGTGGCACGCGCTATTCGATATAAAAGCGGATTGCGGTCTGTTTTGAAGGAGTCGAGCTGGTAGAGATCCTGAGTGTACCAAGCGAGGTAACTCTTGTGAAAGGTAGGGCATTTTTATAGGAACTTAAATTATACTCTATCTAGTTTAATGGAGTATTTATATATTTCCAATTCATATTTATAACCTTCGGTGAACCGTGAAGTCGGGCTCGGAGGAAAATAAGTTACAAATACTAATTTAAGGGGTATTTGAATACATTTCGATAACTTGTGTGAGCCACGTAATGCGGAGTCACAAGAAAGTAATTGTGTTTAAGGTTTAGATAACTCTATATGTTATAACCTGTGTTGAACCGTGAAGTCGGTCTCACGGGAAACTAAAGAAACTTGTAAGGCATAGATAAATCTATCAATCATAACCTGTGGTGAGTCGTGAATTCGAACTCACAGGAAAACAATGGACATGTAAGGCTTATTTTAACTAACCGTTAAGCTCCCCGAGCGTATATTTCTTGATTGATAAGTAATTCCTAGTGTTTATGATAGCTATATTGTTCAAGTAGGATTTTTCATGATAGCATAGTACGACTCGACTCATATGCTTTGGTGACGGGATTATGTAAATGTATTTTGTATACGAAGATGTAAATTGTATGTAATGGAATTCTGTATACTGATATGTATATGGTAGTAACTGAATAAACACCATCCTCGTACTTGATATCAACTATCGAACTCTTAATTTCTGGTACCGAATAACGGCTTTCCATACAAGAAGGCACAATTTTATTACAACAGTCATATACAATACAAAGACATTACTCTACATGTAGCAATGCCCTTCATTGCTTTTATGTTGCAATCCTCGATTTTGACACGACATACAATATATTTTTGTAGAAAGTGCACATGCTATTAGTGCACTGACATTGTCTTTTCGCGCCTCCTTCTGGGTATTCTGAATATATCAGTCTTCACGCATATCAACGTTCCCGTGCTTCTTTCCTTGATTTTTTTCTCTTGTGCCTGTCACTTGCTCTCGTCTGCATCAGTAGAACATGAGGTTTTCCCTCTTTAACAACTCGCTTCCTTTCAGACATTGTTCTATGCAACAACGCTACCATGGATGAAACTTGACCAATTGTTCTGTCTTCGGTATACTGGCCGTTATCAACGTCTGGTTAGTCACGTAGTATACTGACTATGTATTGTTTATGTTTGGATCTTATAGGTCCACATAAATGAACAAAGATTCCACTGTGTCATAACAGAAACTTTTTGTCTGGCCTATACTTACTTATCACGACGGATACAAGAAACTTCATTGAATAGATGTACATGCAGTTTCTTGAAATTTTGTTCTTCTTGTATATGATATATTAAGCGGTTTTCATTACGTCTGCTGGAACAAAATGTATTGTAAACAGTGTCTTACCGCATGAGTAAGCACACCACTGTGTACACTTTTGTCTGTGTGTACAAATGAGATAAATAGCATAACGTACGATGTATTTAAGTATAATGTCACGACTACACGGGTACCTAGTGACATTGCCCGTACTAAGACAAAATAACGTTTAAATAGCAATACAGGATTTAAAAAGATCCATCTCAAACCCTTACAGATGATGTTGACACAGAAAGATCATATAGCATTGACACAAAAAGATCATATAGCGTTGACACAGAAAGATCATATAGCGTTGACACAGAAAGATCATATAGCGTTGACACAGAAAGATCATATAGCGTTGACACAGAAAGATCATATAGCGTTGACACAGAAAGATCATATAGCGTTGACACAGAAAGATCATATAGCGTTGACACAGAAAGATCATATAGCGTTGACACAGAAAGATCATATAGCGTTGACACAGAAAGATCATATAGCGTTGACACAGAAAGATCATATAGCGTTGACACAGAAAGATCATATAGCGTTGACACAAAAGGATCATATAGCGTTGACACAGAAAGATCATATAGCGTTGACACAGAAAGATCATATAGCGTTGACACAGAAAGATCTTGTAGCGTTGACACAGAAAGATCATATAGCGTTGACACAGAAAGATCATATAGCGTTGACACAGAAAGATCATATAGCGTTGACACAGAAAGATCATATAGCGTTGACACAGAAAGATCATATAGCGTTGACACAGAAAGATCATATAGCGTTGACACAGAAAGATCATATAGCGTTGACACAGAAAGATCATATAGCGTTGACACAGAAAGATCATATAGCGTTGACACAGAAAGATCATATAGCGTTGACACAGAAAGATCATATAGCGTTGACACAAAAGGATCATATAGCGTTGACACAGAAAGATCATATAGCGTTGACACAGAAAGATCATATAGCGTTGACACAGAAAGATCTTGTAGCGTTGACACAAAAAGATCATATAGCGTTGACACAAAAAGATCATATAGCGTTGACACAAAAGGATCATTAATTAATATTTTATTTCAATAGCTATTTTCACCTGCAACAAAGGGTTTACCAACCTTTACACTACACATAATACCTAGTGTTATAATTGACCTTTAATAATCACATACCATGCAATATGATTGGCATAATTATCAATAAACAAATCATTGTAATGTCTTTGATTGATTATCATTATGAACACACTAGTCTATTAACCCTCGAAAAATCCCTCCTTAATCCATTATGGCGGATTACAAAGATATAGAAGGTAAACAGTGGTCTATAGATACTGCGTCCTATACTACTTCTATAAATTTACCAAATAATTTGCCATTATTGATATAGGAGGAGTTATGTCGTAATAATATCTGTCGATACCAGCGGTATGTGTATGTATTGTAGGCCGCAGCTATAATTAAAATAGCAATGTTTGTAAAATTATAAACTTATAAATTAAACTATGATCGTAAAAGTTGGTACGTTTATCCCAAAATTGCTCCATTCGACTTCTGGTAAAAATCCAACCATCATATTTGATTCATTACATCACTTATAACAATTAAATGATACCAATGCTCGTTCATGTTTATAGATTTTCGGCATTGTCTTTCATTTTCTTGTTACCTCAAAATGTATCTGTCAACCTTTCAAACATGAATATTTTATATTAAATTTTCGATTTAAGAGACGTTTATCATCGCCTTCATCTGACTAAACTCTGGTCTCTTTCCAATAATATATCAAAAGAAATTCAGAACTTTATCGATTGCTATTATGACTATTTCCGTTAGATCCTAGTACATTGGCATACTGAGAAAACGTAACATGTAAGCATTGAGTAAATAAACGGTTTTGGATTACCTAGTCTAAAGTAAGACGGATATCCATTTCATAAAAATCAATGCGATGTTGTGACAGTGATAATAGCTCTACAAAATGTCATTGTACCGAAGGGTGTGTGACTTCTTTAACGTAAATCGTCAATTTTACAAACATGTAAGGATGATGTATTTTGTTTTTAGTATAAATCTTAAACGAAACAACACATCTTGATTTTTTTCCCGGACACACCGCACCCGTCACTACGGTCTTCTAATTAGTGTATTGGTTCACATTCCAACGGTAGCCGTGACAACAACAGGCTGTGGAGAGGTGTAAACACACCTTGTTACGTCACAGAGCACAACTATATTCATACATTGATGGAACGTTAAGTACAATTAAATATCTTCCGTACTGACATTTTATAACGTAACACTAATTACACCAAATTAACATTTAAATAGAGTGTATTCACTAAGAAAACATTCATTTTAATCGTAGAATATGTTGTAGCGTCTGTGGTAATGTTAGATTTAAGGAAACCGAAAGAGGATGTACAGGACGTCAACAGTTTAGTCTTTATGCAAAATAAAGATCGAATCATAACGGCGTCATTTTCCAATGGATACGCATAGCGGAAGTTATAGGAAAATTGGGCAAACCCTCGTTCTATAAATAAATCGCTATGTTATACATGTAGTTGACCAAGAAAGGTATGTGTACATGTAGGTGATGAACATGAAACGCCACGACTGTCTTATCTTCATTGTCTCTATTATGTTCGGTTAACAAATCATGATGTTGTGTTGACATGTCATTATTTTGGGTTGGCATGTCATAATGTTGAGTTAACAAAGGATTATTTTGCTTTGATAAATCTAGTGACTCAACAAGTTTGGTTTATTATGTTTGATCCGCATAGTTGAAACTGTAAATAATGTCACATGTTTTTCTATGTGTCGGGTGTATCCGTTGTAAAATACAGAAATCAACCTGTTTCGTGGTGGACGTACACTAGCACAACGACATAATATATGCTATAATTATAACGAGATATGACTAGTATCATTTAATCTGTTATAAATAATATTATATTCAATTGGAAATAATTAGTTGACTTGATATTGACGAGTCCTATGCCACCTGGCGAATATCTCCCTATGTGTGTATGCTTGCGTGTGTGCTGGAATTAGTGCCACCTCACTTGAATGCTACAGCACAGATACCGCAACATCCACCCCAGACCAATTTATACTCCACCTGGGTTGTACGAGTTGTGTGGGCAGGAAAAACAATACTTTCTCTGAATATCCATGCGTACGACGACTTATAGGGGATCGAACCCCGGCCGCCTGCGTGGAAGGCCGGGGTGTTCACCACTCGACCAATCCGCCCATAGTCATTCATACGTTTTTCTATCATTTGCGTCGGTCGTTATTTTCGTGCACTGATAGACTGCTATGATAGTGACTCATTGAATGTTCCAGAAAGATGCTGCTATTGAGTAATGCAAGTAAAAGAGAAAAATCATTACCTAAATTGCATCAGTTAATCTCTTTTATTTAACTATTGTTAACAATACTTTTATTTATTCTTTTTCGTATTTTTCTGGACCTTGTGTTTCGTGAGTAGCTGTGAAGACATGAATACATATTACATGTACGCAAATGTGATGATGAAATTTTGCCGAACCGTAAAGAAAACAGATTCTAAACTTTTCTTTGTTAATGAGGTAATAAATCAAGTCGAGCACGCTGTAAATTAATATTTACCGCGTGCTCGACTTGGTTTATTACCTCATCAACAAAGAAAAGTTAAAAGATAATCCTCAAGTGCGTACAGTCCGGACATCATGCATGTCCATACAGTTAGAACATCATACATGTACCTACAGTCCGGACATCATACATGTACATACAGTTAGGACATCATACATGTACAAAAAGTCTGAACATCATACATGTACACACAGTTACGACATCATACATGTACATACAGTTCGAACATCATACATGTACATACAGTTAGGCCATCATACATGTACAGACAATCCGAACATTATACAGGTACATACAGTTAGGACATCCTACATGTACATACAGTCCTAAGATCATACATGTCCATACAGCCCGAACATCATACATATTGAATGACAAAAACTGATAATTATTGTCCAACAAGTCCTTAACTGTCTTCACCCCATTCCGTTCATATTCCATATATTGTTTGTAACTAGGAACTGGTATGTAATTCAAAAGATCATCACCAAGAAAACTTGATACTTCATTATTGTCATCTTTATATTCCATCCATGCTAAAATAACATCTTTCCAGAAAACATTAGTTACATTTTTCGATATTTCCTCCAGTTTTGATTTTTTCAGATTCCATAATCTCTCCCCTCCAAATTTACTAAAATTAGATTTTGCTAAACTTTGCCAGTCCCCATTTCCATCATATATCCGGATAACTTACGGTTTGTTTATTACAAGTGGCTTGTTTCGTTTAAGAAAATTTATTAAAAAAAAAAGAAAAAAAAAAAAAAAAAAAAAATAATGCCCAGACTTTTTGTACATATATGATGTCCTAACTGTTTGTACATGTATGACGTCCTAACTGTATGTACCTGTATAATGTTCGGACTGTATGTACAAGTATGGTGTCCTAACTGTATGCACATGTATGATGTTCGGATTGTATGTACATTTATGATGTCCTAACTGTATTTACATGTATGATGTCCTCACTGTATGTACATGTTTGATATTCGGACTGTATGTTTCTGTATGATGTTCGGACTTTATGTACATGTATAATGTTCTGATTGTATGTACATGTATCAGGTCGTACCTGTGTGTACATGTATGATTGGACAATAATTATCAGTTTTTGTCATTCAATATGTATGATGTTCGGACTTTATGTACATGTATAATGTTCGGATTGTCTGTACATGTATGATGCTCAGACTTTTTGTACATGTATGATGGCCTAACTGTATGTACATGGATGATGTCGTAACTGTGTGTACTTGTATGATGTCCAGACAAAATTAGTATATGATATAATGCATGAATTAGAAGAAAAAAATATGTCTGGTTTGTTGCTACTTGTTGATTTTGAAAAAGCCTTTGACTCGATAGAATGGAGTTTTATTCATAGGTCTTTAAAATCTTTCAATTTTGGTGAATCTTTGCTTAAATGGATACATATTTTCTATCATAATGCAAAAAGCAGAATAATTAATAATGGGTATTTTTCATCATTTTTGGACGTAAAACGTGGATGTAGACAAGGGGATCCCATCTCCCCATATCTATTCCTGATAGGTGTTGAAATGTTGGCTATACAATGGAAAAAAAATAAAAGTATCAAAGGTGTACAAACATACATGTACATACAATCAGAACATTATACATGTACATACAGTCCTAACGTCATACATGTCCATAGAGTCCGAACATCATACAGAAACATACAGTCCGAATATCAAACATGTACATACATGTACAACATACAGCCGAATATCATACAATTACATACAATCCGACCATCATACATGTACACACAGGTACGACATCATACATCTACATACAGTTCGAACATCCTACATGTACATACAGTCCTAACGTCATACATGTCCATACAGTCCGAACGTCATACATGTACAAAAAGTCTGAAAATCATACATGTACACACAGGTACGACATCATACATGGACATACAGTTCGAACATCCTACATGTACATACAGTCCTAGCATCATACATGTCCATACAGCCCGAACATCATACATATTGAATGACAAAAACTGATAATTATTGTCCAACAAGTCCTTAACTGTCTTCACCCCATTCCGTTCATATTCCATATATTGTTTGTAACTAGGAACTGGTATGTAATTCAAAAGATCATCACCAAGAAAACTTGATACTTCATTATTGTCATCTTTATATTATTTCCATGCTAAAATAACATCTTTCCAGAAAACATTAGTTACATTTTTCGATATTTCCTCCATTACCGCGTGCTCGACTTGGTTTAATACCTCATCAACAAAGAAAAGTTACAAGATAATCCTCAAGTGCGTACAGTCCGGACATCATACATTATAAACACATCCCATACATACATACAACGACCAGAAAATAAACATCCTACAACAACATATACAGTTAGGACATCATAAATGTACAAAAAGTCTGAGCATCATACATGTACACACAGGTACGACATCATACATGTACCTACAGTCCGGACCTCATACATGTACATAAAGTCCGAACATCATATATGTGCGTACTGTCCGAACATCACACATGTACATACAGTCCTAAGATCATACATGTCCATACAGTCCGAACATCATACATGTACATACAATCCGAACATTATACATGTACATACAGTCCGAACATCATATATGTGCATACTGTCCGAACATCATACATGTACATACAGTTAGGACATCATACATGTACAAAAAGTCTGGATATCATACATGTACATACAGTTAGGACACCATACTTGTACATACAGTCCGAACATCATACAGAAACATACAGTCCGAATATCAAACATGTACATACATGTACAACATACAGCCGAATATCATACAATTACATACAATCCGAACATCATACATGTACATTCAGTCCGAACATCATACATGTACATACAATCCGAACATCATACATGTACATACAGTTAGGACATCATACATGTACAAAAAGTCTGGACATCATTTTTTTAATTTTTTTTTTTTTTTACGTTCAAATTGTTTTATTCCCCCAGCATTTTTGGGAGGGATGCCAGGGTTGGGGTGCCCCGGAATCATCCCTCTTACATAATATAGCCTCATGCAAAAGGCCTCTTTCTCTTCATTCTCTCTTTCTTTTTCATTCATTCTTTCATACTCAAATTCAAAATCATTCATTCTTTCATACGTATATTTTATTCATTACAATAACGATAATATTTATTTTGATTAAATTGATATATTAAATTACATCAACCATTCCTTCTTTATATATTCAAATATTGAACGTATTTTTATATTTATAAATTCATTTACATGCCAAACATTCTGCTTTATTGATTTGGGATTGCCATATTGTCCTAAAATTTAAACAAGATAAAACCGAATTCATGTACTTTAAATGGTGTTGTTTTTCATGTGTAATTTGGATTAGTTTAAGAAGGAATGTCTGGGGAAATAAAAAAGAGTACAAATACTAATGTACCTAGCAATTTAGACCTATATACATAAACACAAAAACATAAACAGTGTACAATTATGTGAAATTTAACTACAAATTATGTATTCATAAATACATCATACACACACTCGAAATGACAAATATATTACTTGAGTCATACATATATACCACACATAATTGTACACACATACACTCGTACCCATACACACACATCTTCGCATGCCTGATAGCATATAGATATTGCAAACATTCTTTATATTAAGACATTAATATATGGATACATCCATCCTTTCTATTACAGTAAATAATTATATATTTACCATCTACACATACACATAAACCAATAATCATACTTATCAACATCAAACATACACAAGACAGATATAATACATACATGTACGCCTGTTATTTACTTAAATACCAAAAATCTTCCTTCATGCTTTAATTAATTCTTTAAGTTTACCCGGATATGCAATTGATATTAAAAGCTTTTTTCTTAGATATTAAGGGGAGACCACTTTTGGTTAAACTTGTTCATTGTGTTATTCAAAGAAGACATCTTTTTTTCAATCTGTTGTTGTTGAATAATGCGTCTTTTTCCACCATTGAAAGACGGTTCAATATTTTTGAATCGACATGTATAGATATAATATTTAATAATCAGTATGAGATAGTTTATGATAGGTGGACCCTTTTCACAAAAAAATAACACATCCTTGATATTCATATGATCAATAATGATAATATTGTTATTCAAGTCATTCACCCAAGCCATTAAATCATTCCATATATTATTTATTTTCACACAGTTAAAAAATAAGTGTTCAATTGATTCTGGTGCATCTCTACAAAAAGTACATAGATCCTCATCCTTAACATTAATTTGGTAAAGAAAACTGTTTGTTGTTAATATTCTATGAAGAATCTTAAATTGTAGATTTTGAAGTTTTGTGTCAATTGTCACCAGAAAGCTTGTTAAATAAATTTTCTCCCAACCTATATCATCATTTAAATTTGTATTTAACTTTCTATTCCATTTTTCCTGCCTTTCAACTGGATAATGTTTGTAGTTAGCAACAATCGCTTTATAAACATATCTAAGATCTTTTGCTTGAAGAAGTCTTCTTAAAAGATTACTGTTTTCTGATTGATTGTTGATCAATGGTTGTTGTCGTATTATGTTTAAGTTTTCCCTTGGAATGTGGTCTATTACTGCGAAATATTGTAAAAAATTCATTTTCTCACATTTAGTCTTAATATCATTGAATGACAAAAACTGATAATTATTGTCCAACAAGTCCTTAACTGTCTTCACCCCATTCCGTTCATATTCAATAAATTGTTTGTAACTAGGAACTGGTATGTAATTCAAAAGATCATCACCAAGAAAACTTGATACTTCATTATTATCATCTTTATATTCTTTCCATGCTAAAATAACATCTTTCCAGAAAACATTAGTTACATTTTTCGATATTTCCTCCAGTTTTGATTTTTTCAGATTCCATAATCTCTCCCCTCCAAATTTACTAAAATTAGATTTTGCTAAACTTTGCCAGTCCCCATTTCCATCATATAGCCTTTTCACCCACTTAATTTTCAGGTATTTCATAAAACTTTCAATGTGTATCATCTTTAAACCTCCTTCTCCATATTCAAGAATCATTGTATCCCGTTTGATTTTGTCAGGTTTGTACCCCCATATAAATCTATAAAAAACTGTGTTAATTTCGCTTATCCATTTTTTACCTGGATTTGGCAGTGAATACAGTAGATGTGTTATAAGTGGTAGTGCCAGTGTTTTAACAACTGTGATCTTTCCTAAAAGAGTAAGATTTCTTTTAGACCACATTCCAAGCAATTTTCTTATTTTTGATAGCTTTTCTTTAAAATTCAATTCAATGATTTCAGATAACTCCAAAGAAAAATTAATTCCAAGAAGTTTGAAGTTTTTTGAAGACCAATCAAATTTATGTTCAGGGCATAAAATCTCTTCTGAGTATTTCTTGTTTCCGATCCATATCAATCGACACTTATCTATGTTAAGTTTAAGTCCAGATACTGAAGAAAATATACTGAAGTCATTTATAGTACTTGACAATGACTTTGAAGACCCATCTAGGAATAAAAAGGCATCATCTGCATATTGACCAAGCAAATATTCTCTATTGTTTATTTGTACACCTTTGATACTTTTATTTTTTTTCCATTGTATAGCCAACATTTCAACACCTATCAGGAATAGATATGGGGAGATGGGATCCCCTTGTCTACATCCACGTTTTACGTCCAAAAATGATGAAAAATACCCATTATTAATTATTCTGCTTTTTGCATTATGATAGAAAATATGTATCCATTTAATCAAAGATTCACCAAAATTGAAAGATTTTAAAGACCTATGAATAAAACTCCATTCTATCGAGTCAAAGGCTTTTTCAAAATCAACAAGTAGCAACAAACCAGACATATTTTTTTCTTTTAATTCATGCATTATATCATATACTAATTTTGTCTGGACATCATACATGTACATACAGTTAGGACATCATACATGTACAAAAAGTCTGGACATCATACATGTACACACAGTTAGGACATCATACATGTACATACAGTCCGAACATCATACATGTTCATACAATCCGAACATCATACATGTACATTCAATCCGAACATCATACATGTACATACAGTCAGAACATCATACATGTACATACAGTCCGAACATCATACATGTGCATACTGTCCGAACATCATACATGTACATACAGTTAGGACATCATACATGTACAAAAAGTCTGGATATCATAAATGTACATACAGCCGAACATCATACAATTACATACAATCCGAACATCATACATGTACATACAGTCCGAACATCATATATGTACAACATACAGGTCGAACATCATACATGAACAAAAAGTCTGGATATCATAAATGTACATACAGTCCTAACATCATACATGTCCATACAGTCCGAACATTATACATGTACATACAGTTAGGACATCATACATGAACATTCAGTCATAACATCAGGCATGTACCTTCAGTCATAACAGCATGCATGTGCATACTGCCCTAACATCATACATTTGTACATGTACATACAGTTAGGACCTCATACATGTACAAAACGTCTGGATATCATAAATGTACATACAGTCCTAACGTCATATATGTCCATAAAGTCCGAACATCATATATCTACAACATACAGTTCGAACATCATACATGTACATACAGTCCGAACATCATATCTTATGTATTACATCTCTGATAATGACTATTAGCTGCCACTAGATAAATAACGACATAACACATTTTTATGATATGTATACGATTTTCTACTCCATATTTGATAAAGTTTGATTTCGTAATACACGCTAATGTTTGAAAAACTTATAATAGATACTGTACACTAAAAAGAATTAACTCCAGTTGAAAGATAACATGATTTTCACACTGTGAACCATATAATTTGTGTTATCTTTCTTTTTGTTACAATTGTTCTTTTTTTTTAATACTAGTTCATGTTCACATGTTTCAAGCAATATCATGGTGGGCGATATTTCAGAACTACAAAAAAAGCTCTGCCATTTATCCTTATAAAAATACATTTCTTGATCATCTTCATTTTCTTATTGCCGCTCTATCTTAAAAAACAAAACAAACAAAAATGATCAAATATCAGCTTTTGAAACGTTGATATTTTGTATGAATTTATTAATTTGAGACGTTGGAATTGTCCGTCTGATTTTACTCTGGTTTAGTATCACATTGATATACCAAAAGAAATTGTGTTATCGGTTTATATCATACATGTAGTGATTTCCGTTATATCTCAGTACCTGTACTTACTGATAAACTGTAAAGCATAGAGTAAATGAACAGTTTTGGATTACCTAGTCTGAAGTTAAACGGATATCAGTTTCATTCAGTTCAATGCGATGATGTGTAGTTGATAAAAGCTCTGAAAATGTCATTGTACGGAGGGGATGTGTCTTTAAACGTAAATTGTCAATAAAATACATCTGTAAGGATGATGTGTTAATTTGTTCTCTAGTAAATATCTTAAACGAAACAAGCCACTTGTAATAAACAAACCGTAAGTTATCCGGATATATCGTACCCGGCATTACAATGTACGGACGTGTTATTAGTGAATTGAGTCATATTCCAAAGGGCGCCGCCATAACGACGGAGAGGTGTCCCACATACACACCTCGTCAATCGTCATTACAACCATATCTATTCATTGATGCAGCGGTAAGTACAGTCATGCATACTCCGTACTTATATTTGAATAATAGTAACACCATTTACACCAAATGAACATATAAATAGAGTGTGTTTACTCAGATTACGATCATTGTAATCGTAGAATATGCTGTAACGGCTGTAGTAATGTTAGACGGACGGAAACCGAAAGAGGAAGTACATCACGTCATCAGTTTATTAGAGTAGGAATGGCATTCTCTGTACAGTTATATCACCGTCGGATACCATAATATGATGGTTTTACGTATCCAACGGCGTCATTTTCTGATTACATGTAGAGCGGAAGTAATAGGAAAGTTTGGGCAAACCCTCGTTCTATAAATAAACTGCTATATGGTATACGTGTGTGTATATATAGGTATGCATGTGTCTGCGTGGATACACGCGTGAGTATGAAGGGTCGTCAGGGCTTGAACTCTTCCATTTGAAACGCATTGTCACAGGATATCACTGAAATCGTTGTTAAATGATATGAACTTATCGGAACTCAATTGTTCCAACACAATCATGTTTATTTTGAATATATTTGTATTATACTATGTGATATACAGCTATATATAGTTTACAAAGCTAAAAAAGCAAATATAACATATATATATATGTCGTCATAAGTTGAATTCGCGTTGAAATTTACAAGTCTTCACATATTCGTAATAAACGGTTTGTCGGGCGGTAAATATAAAGATTTTAAGAAGCAATTTAGACACACAAAAAGTTTGAAACATACATTTTAAGAAATTTAAAGGAAAATAAAAACCAAGACAGCATTTTCCTTAACAAGACTGAAGGAGGACAGGAATCCTTGTAAAATACTCTGAGTAATATTCTCAGGATTTCTTAAAATGATTACTTTGATGATCCATGAATTTCCGTGACTTTTTATAACATCACACACACACATATATATACTGACCGGCAAAATCAAGTATACACTTTATAAAAGGCACCAGATAATTTTATTTCATCATGATAAAGTCGATTTTAAATCGTATATGTAAAATTTAATTATTTTTGACACCTTTTACACCGAATCAGGACTGCCGTCAACTACCAAAAAGGCAAACGGTCTTACAGAACGACGTAGGGGTCATTTCAATTTTTTACGTGGTTTTGACGTCACAACTGTATACTGTCAAAATACCCTTGTGACCTCAATATTTTGTGTGTCCGCCATTGACTGCCACACAGCGTTTTCTCATGGTCAACACTAAATGTCGTTTTGATTCGACGCTATTCATCGATTACAGATGCAACGATCCTGGCGTGGCGCCGTTTCACGTCGCCGTTCTACTCCAAGGGGTTGGTTGATATGTCCTACTTGTCAACAACACTTCAAAATGCACTTAATCGTCAATCTCGTACAATTCATCACACGCGTCACATGACGTTTTGATGCCCCGGCTTGTAGTACCCCAATCGCACGATTTCTATCCGTTATTGAAAGTCTTGCCATATTGCCGACACACTCAAACATGACGGCCTTTACCAGGGAAGCTTACGGAGGGCACGGTGCACAATTTGCATGCGCATAACTTCAGTGTGTCGCGCTCAGGGTATAAAATGTATGGAAGCCAATAACTTAACATCAAACACATTTAATGCGATTTGTGGATTTTTTTTAACCTTGCAATGATACGATTTCACAAATATAGCAATGATTTTCCAATCAACGTTATATTTGGCAACAATATATTTATTTTAAAAGTGTATACTTAATTTTGCCGTTCAGTATAAATACCTTGTACGTAAGATTTCTCGACTAAGTACAAATTTCATGATAATCTAAAAATGCTATCCACTCCTTCTATTGGTGAATATGTCAGTTTGCACAGATTTGTTTGAGGGATATATAATTAAACGAAGATTATCTCGGAAATATGTCCGAATACTGATGGAAAATATTAGAAATAACAAGACATGTATGCCTTTTTTAAGTCTGAACAGTTAGGTTCATGTATATCGTACAACGGGAGGTAACTCGTAACACCTTGCACTTCCATGTTTCGATATGTAGCATTCGTGTGCATATGTGTTCACAATGATTACGCCATCTACACAAATATCGGGTGGAATATTGGATACATATTTGATATTGTTGTTATTCTTATGACAGCTACCGATCGGACACTCGCTCTGAGAAATAAAATGCATACGCTATTTTAACGTAGCTTGAGATGTACGTAAAAAATGTACGATCATAGTTCTTTCATATATAAAGTTTGTTTTTGTAGAACCAATCCAAATAGAGCCGAGCATTTCGTCTGCACTGTATAAGTCAAATTATACGATGAGTCACAAAACGTAATAGGTATAAACTGCAAATGAGTGCACTATATAAGGCGAATGTCTTGACTGTATTAATTATGCGTAATCGTTCGACGTATTCGAAGAGTTTGAGCCATTTTGATTCAGAAAGATGTTTTATACATCAGTTACATTTCGGCTGAAATTCACTATACCAGGCAAATGTAACGGATACACATTGAGTTTATAATAATATTCAAGATACGTGTAACCTACAAGCATTTCGCATCACTTAAAATTTGTTTTGAACGTATAACAATGCTCTTTTAAACTATTCACGGCCCTTTCCGTCTTTTGTTATCAGAAAAAATGGATTACATAACTACCTTTTGTTTCTCAGCATTTCTCTCACATCAGCAGAATACAGGATGTACAAAATGTAAACGCTTACGAGTCAAATTGTCAGTGTTTTATGCATAACATGTCGTTGCATCTCTACAGGTGTCTACAACCAAATGTGTGAATGTAATCACATGAACAATGTGTTATTTCTATCTAATTTATGAAAAACATTGAGTCGCAAGTACGTAAATAAGTTTTTTACGTACCAGAAAAGTCATGCTGATAATGTTTCGTTATTCTCATACTTGCAGATACGGAACTAGCGTTTGAGTACGTATAAAATGGCGGAAGGTGGTCCCCATCCAGACCCTCACTCTGAAGACCGCACACTACCAGACCTGTCGGACTCCCATCTTCTCGAATGTCCGATCTGTCTGGAGCAGTTACGTCAGCCGAAGTCTCTGCCGTGTCGTCATTCTCTTTGTGAGGAATGTTTGAGTAGCTACATCGTCAATGAGGTGTTAGGGACGAGTGATACGGCGACTTCCTTTATCTGTCCGGTATGTAGGCCCCTAACTCACCCCGTGGACAAAACAGAGGACAAAGAGAAATGGGCCAAGCAGTTCCCGACCGACAGTGTTGCCTTAGAGATGATACAACTGAGAAACAGGACGACAGAGCCACATTACTGCGTGCCTTGCCAAAGGAGGGAGGGAACCAAGATACCTGCACAATTCTGGTGTAAAACTAACGAGTCATTTTTCTGTGAGTCTTGTAAAGTAGATTTGCATGATAATATCCACGTTGGCTGTGATATCGTAGATATGACGGCTTTCGAGAATTTGCAACTGAGGCAAAATACGTCTTACAAAAGATGCGACAATCACAAGAAGAAGATCTCTTTTTATTGCGAGGATCATAAGTCCTTGGGTTGCAGTAAATGTATAATTGTTGATCACAGGAATTGTGACAACGTGTCAACAACAGAGGATTACTGTGAGAAACTGAATAGTAGCTCCCAACTAGAGGAAAGAAAGACATTTCTACAGCAAGGAGCAGACGACATGGAATCCATGATAAAGGACTTTTATCTACGACAACAGAACATTGCAGACGACAAAGATGCGGTACTGAAAAGCATCGACGACTTGCAGGAACGTATGGTAAAACGTATCAGAGAGATGAAGAAGGAAATCACAGATGACGTAATCACGGCGTACAAACAGGAAAGAGAAAATCTGAAGGTATCCACTCAGAAGTGTGAACGACTGCAGGTCGCTATACAGAATACATTAGCGTCGTCCACTACAGCTCTACAGAGGAACGATCATATGGACACGATCCGGCTTTACCAGAAAGGTGAGGCGGAACTCGAGGCTTGTAAGGATCTAGTGAAAGAAATGCAGATGTCGCTTTCAACTGTCAGTATTAAACATGAAATAGATTCGGACGTGACAAGTCTGTACTTTGGTAAAATCGTTGTCCAAAAGCAACGAAGGCATTGCCCAGGTGTCGCAGCTCTCGGCAAACCTTTATCCCAATGTAAAGTGAAGGAAATAAGAAAGGTGAACATAAAATGTCCGTCTGATCAATTAGATTGTATTTCCCGTGGTGTTGTATACTTTCCTGACGGCAGAATTGTGGTGGGAGATATAAACAATAAAAGGATCAAGTTAATCAACGACGCGGGGGATGTTGTGGACGAGTTGAAATTCGATGGATATCCGTGGGATCTGTGTATGGTGGATAACACCACTGTGGCGGCCGCTATAGAAAGCGCTGGAGGTATACAGGTAGTGACTGTCACACCCTCCAAACTTACACTGTCGTCTGTACTAAACAAAACTAAAAAATATTACGGTATAACGTACAGAGATGATGAGTTTATCGTGACTACAGGATCCGAAGTCTGCAGTGTTAAGAGAGACGGGACGACCAAGACGTTATATCGATATACTGGCTATGTATACGCGTTGTCACATGATTCCAAGGACGGACAGCTCTTCATCGCCCATTATACCGCCAGTACTGGCAGTACGGTGATTGGTAGGTTGTCTACTGACAACAAGTACACGGACGTGTTGAAGGTTGGTGTAGTGAAGTATGCGTGTGGAGTGGACGTCGACATGGAAGGTAACGTCTATGTATGTGGTTTTATCTCCAACAACGTGGTACAGATGTCCGGGGACGGGACTAACGTCCGGGAACTGTTAAGGGCAGCGGACGGTATCACACAACCACTAGCAATATCTGTTTGTGGTGATAAACTGGTGGTGACATACAAATCAAGTCAGAGCATCCAAGTGTTTCAACTTGTATGACTTGCAGAGTCAATCGTACACAAGATCGACATTTGACATACTAGTGTATTCTTGATATATCATTAACAGAACTGTTCTTGTTTATTTAACAAAGTACATATTATCAACATATAAATCGGTAATTTCCTGCTTTTTGTTATAGTTTTTTCTTTTCTTTTATTATTACCTATTATAATAATTGCATTACATGAAATAAATAGTTTAAGTTATATCCTTATAAAACGGTAAAATATGTAGATAACTATGTGTAGATCACTGATATTTGTGCTGTTGCTTGTTTAATTATATAGCATGTTCAATCGCACGAAACATATTTTTATTTAAGTTACATGTACTGCATTGTCAGACATTTTCTCATACATAAATGAGTTAGTGTTGTTATAATGATAATAAATAAGTCGAGGTTCTTATATACCGCTTTATCACAACCTAGTTCGTAGGTCGTCTCAAAGCGGTTCACAAATTATTACCTGTGTTTAAAGAGCCTTTGCAACCAGCCAATATCTTTCTCAACTCCCTGGGGAGCATACCGCCGGTGCTGCCATTTCTGCGCTCACAGCTAACATTCAACAATTCTAGCACTGCCCAACCACGTACTCATTTACAGTTGAGTAGACTGAGTAACAAGCGAAGTAAAGTATCTTGCTCAAAGTTACAACACAGTGCCGTGCCGTGACTCGAACCTGCAACCCTTCGGTCACGAGCCCGGCGTCCTACTACTAGACTACCATGCCTCATTCAACCCATGCATCCTACATTTGAAATAATAAACAATTATATTTAATGAAACACACATATTTAAATGACTTTCTTTGGTTTAGTATTACCTACCGAATTTATTTGGTTTGATACATAAAATAGCCACCGTGATTGCAGCACATGTGGCCCCCATCGTTTGACGCCTCATTGGGTACATCGATACATTGACTGTAATGACAATAACATAGCTGTACAAATATATAGGCAGTATTGATTTTACTAAGCTTTTGTCCTGTTTGATAAATCTTTTCATGATATTGTACCTAATGTTTTGGTTCATTCCAAAAAAAACAAAAAAACACTGTACGTCGCAAAAGTGACACTGGATATCAGCTATGTATATTTTTTTTGTCTACGAATCGGGAGGGAGACAGCTCGTGACTGATTTAAATGTGAACATTTCCCCAACAGTTTGACAAGTATAAAGGTTGAGGTTTTCCTCTATATTTACAATGTGTTTTATATTTTTCAACCGGAACAACAATGCACATAGCCGTTATAAAAGGCATTGCACATAACCTGGTCGCTTTATGAAAATGTTATGTGTTCTATTGTTGGATTCAGGACTCGTATACTAGTACTGTATTATATTTATATGCTTTATCAATGTCGTCAAATAACAAACACCGGTCGCCAGTTAACATGTTATCGACTGTAGAGTGCAGTTGTGCATTGTATATGCAGGTATTACCTGTGATCGACTAATGTATGCAGTGAGGCATTGTCTAGCGCGTTAATTCACTGACAGGTAGGTGCCGCGGGCGTTTCCTGGCTAGTAGACACGTATAACAATAGACAATCACACGTAATTAGTCCTACCTGGAGTAATTTTAAATACAAACATGACAAAAACTGATGTAGGGACATTTTTTATTTGAATTTATTTGTTTCCATCTGTTCAGTATAAGCGAGTGCTCTCAAAATTTTGCCGGGCGATGAGCCCGTTTGTAATGACCTACGGCGAACACTTTTACGCTAATGCCATTTTCTGTGTTTATTACCGTGAATAATTTAATAATGATAATTGTTCAAGTCCGGAGCTGTCAAGACTATTGCTATAATACTTCTTCACAGTAATTGTAAAAAATCAATATCTACATGTAATTTCACATTATGAAATATTCACTGAAATATAATATATATCTGATAAACAAACGTCCGGGAATACCCTTTGTAATGTTGCTGTGCAGGAATGATTAATATATGACATTAAATAGAGACATATGACCTCCTTTAAATACAAACCTTAAGCCGAATATATATATATAGTTTTTGCTTCATATTTTACTGCTTCAAAGTACCCCTTAATACATCGCATTATCATATAGTGTACACACACAGTGTGGCAATGTACTATGGTTTCATTTGATGTGATGTAACAGACTTGTATTTCCATTGTTTTTTTCTACGTACATTGTATATACCACAGGAAATGAATTACGAAAGCCGCCTGAGGTCATATACTGTAACAATGTGGAGTATTTTAAATTTCTCGTTAAAACGAGTTTTGAAGGTCGTTTTTACGAGAACAAATCGTTATTACGAGAAATAAAAGTCGTTATTACTAATTCGTTATTACGAGAAAATATTTCCCACTGTTAAATGACCCCAAGCAGTTTTCGTAAAGAATGAATTGCAATGATGAACAAAATGGTATATAACCCTCGTACTACTGCTACGAATTATAACTACGCATTGGAAACTTGGTTTAGTTTCGACCTGACTATAGTTTCGATAAATAATTCATGAAACGATAACACTTAAGGAATAACAAAATACACAAAATATAATAAACATCATTGCTTTGAGTATATAAATTAATCGAGGCTAGACTGGGTTCGAACCCAGGACTTCACATGTAAATACTATCAATCTAACGATTGAACTATCTTGTCTACTGAAGTGTCCAGGTATATGGTTTGAAATTCAAATTCTACTTATATTTTCATAAAGCACTGAATCCGTTGAATAAAAAAACATATGAAAATTGGAAAAAAATACATTGGGTGTTCATTATTTCTGCAACGGTATGAGGTGTAGTTACTGCGGTATGTTTTTATAAATATTCCACATAACTAAATAGCAAACCATTTAAACACAAAAAGTTTCTCTTTTTTATCCTTATATTTTTATATATACGAACATGATCAGGTGTGAAACGCAACTCCTTGTTCACTTTTTTACACTATATCAATGAAATATTTCTTTCCTACTCAGCCCAAAACTATTCATTCCTTAAAACAATTTACATGCTCATTTTATTCATTTTAATTGTTTGAACTGAAACATTTAATTTAACTATGAATTACAGTCATATAACTGATGAACACGTTCTGAACTGTGATCAGAATAGGTGTTTACACGTTCTGAACTGTGATCAGAATAGTTGTTTACAAGTTCTGAACTATGATCAGAATAGTTGTTTACACGTTCTGAACTGTGATCAGAATAGTTGTTTACACGTTTGGAGACAGTGACAACATTATTGGTGTTTTTTTTATTAAATTATGTTAATTAAATTAAGTTTTAAATGCAAAAACAAAAATCTGGAAATGCGTGAGCAATTTAATTGGATATCGAATTGATTGAGAAACAATAATCTCAAAAATCGTGTACTCTTTGTTCCCGATTTTCATCGATTTCATATTTCGGTTTTGTGGAGGTAAAGTGGTAGAGACCATGTAATTTATACTTTATTGTGTATAAATCCCTTTATCGTGCATGGTTTAAACGTATTAGCAATGTTAATGCCATTTTCACTGTTTATTTAAAGTAATTCTGTAGAATTTTCGTTACCATAGCAACCACACGGAGGCTTCTGATTGGTCGAAATTTAGATATTTTTCGATTTTGATGAAAATTGGTATATAGGGATATTAGGAAACTGCGAAGTTAACCGCATACATTTCGTTTTCATAACAACCACAAAGTAACCACACGAAGGCTTCTGATTGGTGGAAATTCAGATATTGTTCGATTTTGATGAAAATTGGTGTATATGGATATTAGGAGACTGCGAAGTCAACCGCTTACGTTTCGTTTTCATAGCAACCATTTAGCAACCGCACGAAGGCTTCTGATTGGTGGAAATTCAGATATTGTTCGATTTTGATGGACATTGGTATATAGGGGTATAAGGGGACTGCGAATTCAACCGCATTGGTTTCGTTGCCATAGCAACCACATGGAGGTTTCTGAATGGTCGAAATTTAGATATTTTTTTACTTTTATGAAAATTGGTATATAGGGGTATTAGGGGACTGCGAATAAAACTGCATAAGTTTCGTTACCATAGCAACCACACGGAGGCTTCTGAATGGTCGCAATTTAGATATTGTTCGATTTCGATGAAAATTGGTATATAGGTGTATTAGGGGACTGCAAATTCAATAGCATACGTTTCGTTGCCATAGCAACCACACAGATAATTCTGATTGGTTGCAATTTAGAAATTGCTCAATTTCACTCAAATTTAGTATGTACATTCTAGGCGTACTATGGCAATGTGATCTTTTTCTTATACATCATTGCGACTATGGGGGCAGTTTGGGGGACATCTGTAATGGTCCCCCATTACAATTAGTACTTGTTCATGTGTGTTTCATACTCCTCTTAAACATTAAACATGTAATCCCTTCATTATGATAAAAACATGTTAAGTATGTGGTTGTCGGACTATTTCTGCATGTTAACATACATTTAATAATCCTTGTGTGTGTGTATGTTTGTGTATGTATATATCTGTCTGTCTGTGTGTGTGGGTGTGTGTGTGTATCTGTCCTCCTTGTCTGCCTGCCTGCCTGCCTGCCTGCCTGCCAGCTGTCTGCCTGTCTGTCTGTCTGTCAGGGTAAATGTTTATCTGTTTGTCTGTCTGTCTGTCAGTGAAAATGTTTATCTGTGTGTCTGTCTATATACTATTCTATCTACTAGTACGTATATGAGCGTGTTAATGTATTATTTATTTATACTACCGGTATTGAGAAACGCATACACAACCCATATAAATGGGCAATCTTTCATACAGTTAATAATGTAACTCAGTGTGTATTTACCTTCGAATCACCATATTGACTACAGCGAGTCGATAATCAGACAGTGAGGAAAGGTAGATCTATTATACATGTATTCAAAGGTTTAAAAAACAGGAATGTATAAAGAGTGAAACAGTTGTATTATAACAAAACAGATTTCAGCATAACGGACGGTTTATGACAAAAAGGGTTTGTAATGAATCGAATCCCAACGGTGTACTTCGGTTTGTTTTTGTCGCATATCTTTTTTCTAATTCATGTTTTCTTTGTATGTTTAAAGACTTTTGTTACTAACTTTTTGATTCTCCTTTTTATAATCAGATATTTATTTGATGATATTTAAGACATTCTTTTTTTTAATAATTTCTCACTTTTTCATTCTACTCAATTATAGTCCGCCTTCCTCGCCGTCGCTGTTGATTCATTTTGAAAGGATTTTTTTTTATGATTTCCTGTACCTTGATTTCGTATAATAAATATATCAATCATGATGCGTGAATATGACATTGCAAGTTATCATTAACATTTAATGACTGGATTTATTTCATATACCAGTTTGTTTTCTCGTTGAGCAGTCAAACATAGAGAAGGCATATGCAAACAACAAAGTTGTCAGTAAGCATAAGCGCTTTCATCTTTGCATCATCTGAAGAGTGAACATGAAAGCTTACCGACAACTTCGCTGTTTGTTTATGTTCTCTTATTATATATATATATATATATATATATATATATATATATATATATATATTCTTTGAAATCTGATTTGCGTTATTTTTCCATTGCTAATAGTATTTATAACTACAGGTCAATTATCTCCTACATTTGTACCATGTACGTCTATACAGACAACAAAGGTTGTTATTTTAACCGGCTATTCATGTTCGCATCATACAATATAGAGAAATATTTATTAACATTCGCTTAGTAGTCTATTTTTATTTTTTGATCATTTTATTCTAACATGTTCATTTTTACAGGCGTACAATATTTCAAATATATAATTTCATATGAGTTGTATTTCTTTCATCATACATTACTCATTCATTCTTCTTTGCACATTTCTATATTCTAATACAAATTAATTTACTTACTATCCGTTTATGTTTAGTTGGTATCATTGTCTGAGCTGACCCATAATTATGTAATAAATGACAGTTTAAAGGATATAATTATGCGAAATTCCTCTTGAAAATTAACGTTTCTTTTTAACATCTGCAAATCAATTTCTTTATGTTATATTATTTGCTTACCATAGTGAATCTATATCAATAATGTACCCGTGAGTAACTCATAAAGCTTTATGTTTTTTGTATCCATTATATTATGTAATATCTTGGTGGTCTACGTTTTCCATATGAACGTGTTGTATTCTGTGGTCACTTTTTGCACCATATACCCTTTTCTGTGTCTGCAAATAGTTGAGAATTTTTTGCGAACATGCTTATTTTGACATCAATCGTATTACCGGTAACATGGAAAAGTAAAAACCAGATATGCTTTTTTTACGTTTACATTTGCCTAATTGGAAAGCATTTATGATAGAGATAAGAAAAGCGAGGTGTCAGCCCTGTCTTACCGAACATTATAGATTAAAAATAATTGATAGAAAACCATTTGCTAGAAGTTTACTGTATGAGTTGATCATATAGATAATTTTAATACATTCAATGAGCTTACCCCACCCCCAAATTGTTTAAGACACATGTGAACTCATTACCACTCCACTCGATCAAACTCTTGTCGAGGAAAAGGACCCCTCCACAAACATTTTCTTGATTTAAGTAAAGCAATCGGACGCTAGATCTTAGTATCCTCACGCTCTCCTTGTTTATAATATTCTGTTCTGTTAATTCCTTTGATTGGAAAAATGTAATATTACTACTGTAAGTTCATTTTAAATAGGTAACACAATATTTGTTATGATTGTGAGATTGTTATCTCAAAATCATGTCAGCACCTAGAAGTTTCTTATATTTAATTTCATCAATCGCAGATTGTATTTTGTCCTCTGAAGGTATTTTGTCACCGTTTTCTTAATCAACATTACCAAAACTTAAATCAATATGTTCTAATAGATTATTTGCTTAGACTTTCATAGAAGTAGGGAAAACGCTCGTAACTAGTTTTTTCGACATATAAAACTTATCAATCCTTTAATTTTTCTTTTCCTCTTTGAAATGTTAAAGATATTTACACGGATTCCTTCTCCTCCAAATATCTTCAATTTCTAATTACGAATGATATCTTCAGGCTGGTTCTGCTTTCCCAACCTCATCCTGATCCGTTTAGTTATCTCTATCTCTATATATTACGTACACAGATATAATCCCCGAACCCCCACTTATAAGTATATTTCCAATATGCTTTCCCCGTAATAAGTTCTAGCTCATACATATGTAAAAAAATGTCTTGCACCTTGCACCATTATGTGCATATATATTAACTTCTGTTTTGTTATAATCGTCATTTTTAAATGTTATGAAACGACCATATATTAACACCTCCGTAGGTTTTATTTGTAAACCTTTGCGAACAAATATTTTCTCGTCCCTTGATGTTGATGTACCTTTTGACCAGTAGCTTTCGCTATTCCAATATTATCACCACCGCGGGTTTCTTGACAACAAATTATGTCAGCCTTTTACTTTTCTAAACCAATAAAAGAGATTCAACCTTTTTTCTAGGGAATTCAAACCATTTACATAGATTGTTAATAATTTTAAATTGGTTGCCATATCAAGGGGTAAAGTAAAACCAATCACAAAAACGATCACACTTAATACAATAAAGTTTCACTAATATCATAATTTAGATAACATTTATGCCAATGACAAATATTGTTAGTGATTGTAACCTACTTACCAGGAAGTTAGATGTTATGTTCGCTAAGTAGTCTTACGATTTATCTCTCTTTAGCCGCGTAGTTACATGTATATATAGAGAGTATCTCCGATCTTCATCAATTCATACAACTTTATCCCATATCCATGTGATACTTCATAGCATATCCAAATAAAACACGTCAGTTTAGGATCCCTGACCCACTGCATTGACGTTTTTCCTTTACACAGTAACATCCCCTTAACTTCTCTTTTTGACATAACTGTAGCACGTTTAGACTAGTAAAGTTCTGTTGACCAGATAGCTCAAAAGGTTACAGCGGTAATATAGCAATTTGAAATCCAGGGTTCGAAACTCGCTCTGGCCCTCCTGTAAATTGTATATTTTTGACATTTGTTGATTATATTTTGTTTATTTCAACTTTACAATTTGTTTTCAAAATAATTATGAAAGGTTTTCCTTTCAAAAATGATTTTTCCATGCTATAGTCATGCGAGAAAACAGTTTCCAGTACAAAGTTTCAGGTTTTGACAGTGGTACAGGGATACACGTGGTTTAAAGAGACTTTTCAATGTAACAATGATTATTCATATTTGCTTTCCCTGTTATGTGTGAACAATGTTTATATAACTATTGTAATTTGTGTTATGAACCATAGTCATATCTGAATAACATAGTTTGGGTACTATTATTCCAATAATAATATGAGTGTATAGATACTGAAATGAAACCGAGAATGAAGAGTAAGTAAAAACAAAATACTTTCAATTGTAAATAATGCAAATTACCAATACACTATTTACTGAGGATGTACTTTAAAGTTCAATGAAACAATCTCGATCTTTTTATTGGAAAAATGATATGGGCCATGACCCTGAGCAACGGTAGTATTGTGTTTCCTGATTGTTCGTTCATTAATGTTAAACAGTTGATTGTGTGTAATTGGTGTTAATAGTTTGTTTGTTTGTTTGTTTATGTTTAACGGCCCATCGACGGCTGTGGTCATTTAAGGACCATGGTGATTTATTTATTTAATTTTTTTTTTAACAAACATGTGAGTAGCGAAGATAAAATCAGATAAAATGGTTCATTTTAAAAGCATTCGCATTGTATGTGTAGATAATAAAAAATTAAAAAGGGGGTTAAAATAATAAAAGAGATAACGAATAGATGATATGGAATATGTGATATATATACAACGTCAAAAAGGGTAAGGTGGGTCAAAAGACATCAGAGTCTATAAAATAGACCGATGTCTTTCAAATTGTTAAATAATGCCTTCGAGTCCACGGAACTGAAAAGAGTTTTCATATCCGGGACTCGAAAGTAGTTATCACGAATGTGTTTAAAATCGGAACATTCTATTAAAAATTGTTCCACTGTAAATGGAGTGTCACATGCGTGGCATGAAGGTAGATCTCCTCGCTTTAAAAGGTATGAATGAGTAGGATATGTGTGCCCAGTACGGAGGTGAGCGAGGACAACTTCCTCTCTACGATCTTTCCGACTGGGAAAAGATGTTTTAAGTTTCGGTTGTATCTTAAAAAGTTTGTTGGTGGTCTCGAGAACCCAGCGTTGCTGCCATTCATTTTGAATGGATGTACGAATAGTAGGTTTAAAATCTGTGTATGGTAGTTTGATATTTGTTTGTTCGAGATTCAATGCATTTTTTGCTTTCCTGTCAGCAAATTCGTCTTTCTCTCTAGCACTGTCAAATCTATCCACTCCACAAACAAACTCTTTGTATGCATATGGACATGGGAAAGGAAAAATCAATCACCCTAGAATAAGAATGGGACTAAGTGCTTTAAACAAGCATAGATACTCTTACAATTTAACTAATAACAAATTCTGTGACTTCTGCGCGAACACCTCCGAAGAGGAAATTCATTTCTTTTTACTATGTCCAAAATATAACCGAATCCGTTCCAATATGCTCCGTGCTGTTTGTCGTATATTCGCTCCAAACATCAATTCCAACCTTATTGTAGAGCTCATGCCAAATGTTCTTGTCAAAATAATTTTATGTGGATTAGAAACTCTAAACGAAATTGAGAACAAAACATTATTTGACCATTTTGTTGAATATATCGTAAATTCAAACAGACTCTCTCTCTGTAATGTGTGTATGTGTGAGTGCAAGTGTGTGCGACATTTGTACGTCTTTTGTGTAATTGTACATATTGTATGTTTGATATATGTTGAGGAGAGCATTTAGTAGCCTTCGGGCTGTTTGTAATCCTCGTAAAATAAATAAAGAATTAAATTAAATTCGTTGCCTTTAATTCCGACATGGCTCGGGATCCATAGTAAAGTTATTTTAGACTTTTTGTTAAGATACGAGATATTCGAAGAGCAAGGTTTTGTACGAGTGCGTTTTTAGGATCTCGGAAATGTAAACTCTGTAGGACAGATAGAGAGTCTGAACAAATAATTGCCTTTTTAATTCGGTGTTCATCGATTTGGTCGAGGGCCAAACCAATGGCGCATGCTTCAGCAGAAAATACGGAGGCGCCGTCTGGTAGTCGGACTGAAGTGCACGTATAAGCAGTACAGCAGGCTGCTGCCACTTTCTCACCTTCTTTGGAACCATCGGTGTAAAGTTGTGTATGAGAAGGGTAATTCGAAATGCATTCCCGAAAGGAGGATTTGTGTTCTTCGGGCATAACATTTGGTTTCCCTCGCTCATGTTATGTAAAGTTAAAATCAGGGGTTTGAATGGTCCACGGAAGAACATCAGATATGTTAAATTCAGCTATGTCCGTCTTAAAATACCACAGAACACTCAATATAAGAGTAAGAGTATTGTATTAAACAGGGTCAGGGACTTGGAAAATGGCAGATGTCATACCTGTTACATTAGAATCAATCCTAAATACATCAATTTTGGCCAACTATGCACACTTAAGACGAGTACTGTACCGTCTCTATTGTCAATATTGTAGTTCCTTTCCAATGACAATATAGCATAAAATTACCAATAACAGGTACACTTCAGGAACACCGTGCTGTGGGTATCCCTTTTATTGTACACAATTCGCAGGGTTATTCCCTACCAAATTTGCTTAACAATGCTATTTGATTCTTGTAAGATTCTTGTCATGAATAGGCAATATTTTCATTAAATATAAACAGTGTAACTTTATGAAATTGTAAAGATACCAAAATTCTTGATTAGCACATTGAAATATCATTCTTAAGGTAATAGGTTTGTGTCACCATTCCTCAGGAGAATTTCTTCAAATTTTGTATTTATATTGCTTTGAAGTAAAGAAAATTTACTGCCACAAAAAATATAGGTTGTCAGAATTTTAAGGATTTTAAATGGAAATTTATGTAAAAAGGAGTGAATTTTGAAGAAAAAAATGAAGCACCAAATTTTTGCAAAATAATGTCAATAAAAATGATACAGACATAGATTAGTATTGCATTAATGTATAACAATTTAATAAATGCTGATATTATGTAAAATATATTATCTATAAACGATTAAAAATTGACATTTTATATTAAAACCATATACACATAGTAATTGCATGTAAGAGTTATCTTTCTTGAAAAACTTCACACTAGTGAAATAGGTAGCCGGTTTCCTGAAGTACAGAAAAATGGGCACATGTGACTCATTGATACAAAACAAATGACTCAATGCCTGGATTGCTTTGAAATACTTTAATATTGAGAGACGCACAGTTCTGTCAATAATAAACATACAATATTCATCAGTTTAAGATTAAACATTAGGATATGCGTAAATTGTGATACTGTCTCCCTACATTGGATTTTCAACTATGGATGTATTTCCTATTTCCGTTTATCAATACACTCATTCGACCTTAAACGAAAAGTTTGTTACGTATTCTATCTTTTCAATATATATATAAACGTAAAGATATAGTAGATGGTATTTTTTGGAATTTGACTTTAGATCCGCTTTGATTTTCGTTTGTATATCTAACTTCAAGTGTACTTTGATTGGTGAAGGGATGCTAAAAAGAAGTTTATACCGAAGCTAAATGAATGCTTATGTTCAATTGTTTTTACTGTCAGGCATATCCAATTATTTTTTTATATATATATTGTCAATTAATATCAATAGGGTTTTATTTTGTTTTGGAAAGGTAGTACCTGACTTTCAAATTGTTGTACATTTGTTGTACATCTGTATTAACATTTGACTCGTAGTTGTATCGAAAGCAATATCTAAAAAAAAGAGCTTACAAAGTCCGCTTGATAAGTTACTACAATTACTTTATTTACCTTGAGTGTCAGTAAAATAATAAGTCATGGTTATTCAAGTTCAATTATCACATATTTTGTTAGCAAAATCTCTTATATTTGGTTACAAGGTTAATTAATAGAGTAAACGACGAACTTAAAAAAATATGAGAAGAAAATTACAATTAAGTGCAACGCCTATTTTGAATATTGCTGTGTGGGATTTTTTGTTCAAAACTGTGTCATTCATGACGCCCCGATCTTCTTTAATAGTAAACGTGATTGCTTTGAATAAGCACAACTAAAAATGAGTTATCTGCTATAAATTCTAACTGATTCAAATGCCGTGAATTGGCAAAACATTAAAAACAACAATAAAACTAATATTGCATAATAATCCCAACAAAATGTTTAATTATTCAAACAAAAATAAAAGAAAATCGTTACACGTTTTGTAAAATCAATAAATCCTAAAAGGAAAGGAACAAAATCGTTAATTTACTGCATTGACGGTCTCCGTTCTAAACCAACCAAAGAATATAATAACCTGTTATGTAATGGCATATCATCTAATCTATGTGTGAAAATAAACGGCTCTACGTAAAAAATGTATGTACATGCATATGAACACTTTTCTTCTTAGAAATAGAGGTTTGTTTTTATGATTGAATGTATGTCTCACCTTATTAGTCAATTTTCTTCCCTCCTTCCATTGCAAAAACAAAAATCGCTGATTAAGTCAAATAACCGTTTGACTACAATGTTCTTAAAGGATAAGGGGCGTTAAGGGTCATTTCCGGCCTCATCGGAAATTTAAATTTAGTTTTTATATTCGTAATTTGGAGTAAATGAAGTACGCAAATATGAAATTTCAAATTCATTCAACAACTGGTCTAGGAGTTATGGCATTACATAGAGAGAGATTAACTCGCATGTTCGTAATAAAATACGTGGATATCGTCTTTTGTGCGCTATTTTGTTGAAGAACTAAAAACTATTCAATTTTGAAAGCCTCCGCATTTTTGCATAAAACATATAAATATGTATCTTACTTAAACATTGTCATACCAGTCTTCATTCGTAGAAAGGAACATTTGTTTGTCACATGCGGAGGCTTTCATTTCTGCATGCCATATTTTGTCTCTTTCTGCATAGCAAAACAATTTTGTTGCTATGGTAAGGCATACACGCATGCGCATTGGAAAAAATCTGCGCCAAAAAAGATAGTCTCAATTAATCAATATGATGTTTATAATAAAAAAATGTTAAATAAATTCAAGTTGAAAAGTATGATGCCCCAAGTCCTTTGTTATTAGAGGAACTGTCCACTAATAACCTATAAAAATCATTTGATATAAGGATAAATGCAAATGGAACGTTATGACGTGGAAAATCACATTAACCTAATATTTTAAAAGTTACAACTGAAAAGTTTGCACTTGAGATCAAGTTCACAGCGACATTATGACAGTGTACTGCAAATCATCTCTCTGAGTGATGCAGATATACTGCAAGGTTCATTGAGATATCTTTGATGATTTAAATGTTACGGAAAAGATTGCATTTATTTGACCTTTGACAATGCGGTCAAGGTCACAGTGGCATAACGACAGTGAATTGCACATTGTCTGTAGGTGATACATGTATAGTGCGAGCTCCATAAATGTATCTTTAACAACAGTTTTAAAGTTACGGCCTGGACAGGAAATTATTAGAAGAACAGGAAGACGAGCCAGTACTTAAATAATGTCTCCATTCATTCAAAGGGGAGACATAATTAAAACGTGTTTAACACAATTCGGTTACCTGAGTCTCAAGCAAAACTGGCTAGATTAGTGAAAAATCTTTTAAAAAGCCAACCTGTTCCCTAACACCTGGTAGACAATTAGTTGATACTTGATTTACAAGACTGGATTATATAAAGACAAACTGTATAGTTAAAGATAAAGCCTTTCATTTCACTTTAGATTGCGACGCCACAACAAAATATGCAAGTGTAAAATGTAAGACCCATGCAGTTCAGTTCTTCCTTTTTGATGTTAAAGGAATATTTTCATAATGTCAGTTAATGTTCCGTTTTCCTCAGGTAAATAAAACTAAGAATTAACCTCAACAAAAGTACATAACTGTTCATCAAATTTGTGTCAATATCCAACAACTTCATTTGTAGGAAGGACACTGCTCATCGATGTGTGTGACCGTTGAGTTTTCCTTCAGACTGGTCGATCTGTAATATAAATGATTTAATTAATCATTTCGCATATAAATAATAACCATATAGTAAAGTCAATATATATTATACATTGAAGGCTCTCAAGTCGAAATCAACAACAAAAACCGATTAAAATGTGCACCCCTTCAGTAATTTGTGTATCCATTTATTAATTTATAAGTAAATAATCGTTAATTTGTCTGCGAAGTTTAGCTAAAAATGGAGAAGCCTCGATAACACAGCCTAGTCCGTTTAAGGGAAAGAAACTTGTTTGCGAAAATAACTGATAAGGGGCACTATTGTCTTCATAAAATACCACTTTTTCCGTTTAAGACATTTGACTTGATATGGGAGTAACTTGACTAGTGATGGCTGGAGTGGATAGCTAGACAGCCGGATAAGTGGTGGTCTGGATAACGAGACAATCAGATAAGTGATACTTGGAGAGGGATGCAACCGGATAAATGGTGTGTTGCAGGGTCACAACCGGATTAGTTGTGTCTTGATCAGCAAAGATCGGCTGTATATTGGACATTATATCTAAACCGCCGAAAGGAATATTTAGTTATCTCTCTTTCACATCGTTTAAGCTATGCCATTGTGAGTTGTGATATGTTTGAAAATAGACTTGAGAAGATGCACGAAGAAAGATGGTATTGGAAATATTATTCAATTTTTCAAATGTGTGGGAAAGCACATCGACAAATGACATTGATTCAAACTTTTTTTTATCTATTATTGTATTTCAAATATTATATGCATCCTCTTGTTAATACTTTTAAAGAAATAAGTCAATAGAAATAGAAAGAAGTCA
This sequence comes from Mizuhopecten yessoensis, assembly GCF_002113885.1. Taxonomy (NCBI): domain Eukaryota; kingdom Metazoa; phylum Mollusca; class Bivalvia; order Pectinida; family Pectinidae; genus Mizuhopecten; species Mizuhopecten yessoensis. Next base: position 1,001,191 of record NW_018408916.1, read on the forward strand.
ACAGAAAATCGGCTTTTATTTTTTATGAGAAGAAAAATGAACAAATGAAATCGATTCTAGTTTATTTAGCAAATACAAATCTGTATAAATAAATCGTTTGAATTATTGAATCATAAGAAATTAAAAAGAAAATAAAAACAGATTTGGAACAGATTCAATATATTCCACATAGACATAGTCTGTTGATATTTGATGTATCATTTTATGCTTTACAATTGTACACTTTGTCTGTGATGTTGTAATATGTCTTTAATTATGTACTGTTATTTTCTGTGAAACTTGTTAGTGGGTTTCGATGCCTATTGGATTGCAAAAGTATAATTGAATCAATAGATAAACTCAAATGAGCTATAAACAGAAGTCTGCATGTTCTGTCCATACCTCTTCAATGCACTCAATGACCACATTGCGGAAGTGCTGGACCAGCATCGGTATCGTGTGGTCAGCCGCCGTCCAAGGGTTAGTAACTGTATTCCTTAGAAAGGTAAGCACGTCGCTTGAGTCGGTCGATATCTATAGAAGAATGTGAGGCGACAGTTCCGTTATTGTCACCTAAGTTGTTTTTATCCAGAAATAAGTTTCTGACCTTCATTTATAAATATGTCATATGCATAACACAGTAACAGTCGTCTTACTACACTCTACTATCTTTATGTGATTTCACTTAAATGTATTCTAATATTCCAAATGATTTCTGTTTAATCAGTTACCGTGAATATATCAAAGTATATACATTCGTTGAATACAATAAAATAACTTGACAAAAAGGTAATGAATTAATGATAGCAATATATATATAATGCAATAGTTATGAAAATATATTACACAATTCAACACAATTCAACAAAGTCTGTTTAAACATGACTATTCTTTTATCTATTCTGTTTTGTTTACGTGTCGCGATTGGCACACCCACCGTTTTATTCATTTCCTACCGTATGGACCTTTGTTACATAAATGTTGTTAAATACATGAATCAATGTTAAACTTTCTTTTAAATGAATAAGGACTGAATAGACACTGCCGCATCCAGGCCGAGACTGAAGTAATAAATGGGCAAATGGAAGCACGCTATAGAAATTATACCGTATTTTTGAACTGATAAAACGATAAAACACGATATTTAATATGTCAATAACGTTCATTCATAACATTCAAAAGGACATTTACGCAACAGGGCGTTCCTTACGAATGATTTTAACAATTGGAAAAAGGCTTTTTGAAATTCACAATGCAGGAATTTAAAAACCTTTCTATGACAAAAAACTGTTTTCTTGATTCATCAAAAGGTTTGACGAAGAAACCCGTTACATTAATAAGTGTTTGTAAGCCTTTTATGGACGTGCGATTAAAGATTAAGATTATTCAATATAAATAACGGAAAATAGCACGGTTATGAAAATATCCAGTGTATATTTGGAAATATTGATACCAAAATGTCGTTTGAAAATATGTCGAAGACGTTAGCTTAGTTTGTTTGCGTGTTTGATTTTGTTTAACGTCTTATTAACAGCTAAGGTCAATTGTGGACGGCCTCCCCTGTGTCCAAGATGCATGCGTGTAGTGTATGTGTGTGTAGTTTGGGAGGCTGCGATATGTTCGTGTTTGTCTCCTTGTGATAGCGCGGAACTGATGCTGACTTTATAGTGCTACCTCACTGAAACATACTGCCGAAGACACCCAGCAGGACGCCCCACCCGGTCACATTTTACTGACAACGGGCGAACCAGTCGTCCCACTCCTAATTTTCTGAGCGTTAAGCAGGAGTATAAACTACCATTTTCAAAGACTTTGGTATGTCTCGGCCAGGGGACAGAACCCAAAGCCTTCCTCACAGGGGCGAACGCTCAACAAATGGTCAAAAGTGAGGCATTGTCAGGGGAGACATTAGGAAGAAGAAAGTTATTTAGAAAGGAGAGAAGAGATAAGGTCCCAAATTTAATCGCCTCTTACGATCATGCAATAGGGGGCAGCAAAGTTTCCCAATTTCAAACCTCGTTATATTCATATCTGAACATGTGTTTTGATTATCATCACGAAAAATAAATAGAAAGAGGAATCTAAAATACATGGAAAAGATAGTTATAGCCTATTACACTTACCCCGAGGCGTTCTTTGAAGGTATTCAAGACTTTGAAGCATTCTTTTTGGGCAAGTCTTGATTTTGTGAGGAACAGCGGTACATCACCAACTTTCTTTGCTTTGGGGTTCGACTGAGATAACCTGTCAAAGACGGCCATGTTGAGACGGTTACACTTATCGGCACAGGTGTTGCCTTTCTTGTTGACGGCAAAAGCATTGATAGCTGCATCAGGACCGATTTCAGACAGAAAATGCATCACTTCGTTATCCTGGCATGAAGATAAAAAATAGTTTTCATATTGAATTTGTAAGATTGTGTTTTATTGTAAATACTACAACGGACTTTTCAATACATCAATTACTTTTAAGAGGGTTGTTGGTAAGCGGACTGATACATAATTTCTCTCATGTTCATGAGTGCATTTATATATAGATTTATATTGTTCTTATTCATGTTTCAAATATTACTTAATTCATTTCTTCTCTACGTCTGCATTTTTGATAAAACAGTGTTTTGCAAGTCATAAGCAGTCTCGCTAAAGTCTAGTATTTAAATAACATATTTTAATTGTAGAGAAATACATTGAATCAAGGAGAACGGACAATGATGCCATGGCGACTTACTTTACATACAAATGACGTTCTTCATTACTTACCAGCACAAGATCAACATACGGTGTATCGAGGATCTTCGCTCGTATAAAACGCTTCGCCGATTCCTCGTCATGGTCGAAGTTGTCCGGAATTGGAGTCAATGGAACGCATACAAAGTTGTCATCAGTATTGGCGGCTGTCAGCCAGGCACAGTACATCAGTTTAGCGCCGAGCATTGCCTGTCCCAGGATTCGACCGTAGCCTGAACTGTTCAGCCCAATGACCTAGTAATGTATGGCCAAAGCCGGTTATAAGATAAACATGTACGAGAGGAATATGTAACTTTATCAGAGCATCGTCTTGTTTGTTCTTGGTTTGCTAAATCGTAACAGCCAAATATGAAACATCAACCGATTAATGAACACCAAAATTAGCACTCGCCAGAACTCGGTAGATTCCGCACCTATCATATTGTGATGAAGGGTACCGGAATATGCCGAGTTAGTCAGTTTTATTTTTGACAATTCGATATGTTAGTATTCTCCCTATGCGCGATATATAATGCAAACTCAAATATAAGCATCTACGGACCCTATGCTTAACTGTAAAGTGGTATGGAAAATTGTCTCCCTTTCTTTTATCCATCTCACAACGCAGGTATTTCGAAAGTATCCACCGGAGTTATGTCATCAGAATTACGATAATACAAGATGTACTTATTACTTTTATATCACGTGGAGTGTTCCTTTTTGCTAAACAGCTAAACACCATATGCTGAAAAAGGCCAATCGCTTAATTGTAACAATACTATTTGTAATTGCAACAACATCCACTGATGATCTACCACTTAAAACATATTTTATAGAATTATCACACTTAAACATTCAAAGCTCATATCATGCAGCTTTCGTATCCCCGATTAATATTTTCTGACAACAAGCCTACCGTTTATGCATTTAAGGAATACACCACCATGACAGAAAAGGAAAAGATAAACTAGTCTTTTGTTGCTATGGGGGAGCAGATAATTTCTTCAATGTCCTAAATAAGAAAGACACCGACAGATACCAAGTGTTCTACATGTTTTCAATATTAGTCGCCTTACAATTAACAAATACAGTACCTTATGAGCAAGGTATACACCGGCCGGCCCCGCTCCAGGCTTTGACGCCTCGATTCCAGCGCAATTGAAGACCGTGGCTGTGTCCATGAACACCATGTCGGTGGCAAAGGAGATGAACGCTTTCATGTGTCCGTTTCTATATGGAAAAAAAACATAAACATCGATTTCTTTCAACCATGCTTAGAACAATACTACCAATACTAGTATTAATCTCGAATATCATGTTATCTTTTGTCCATTACAATCCCAACATTGAAGCCGGGGGTGAAACACACAAACCTGATTTTAATGTTTGTTGATCGATTCCTATAGTGACCGTTCTTTATATGTAATCGTTTTACAGGACCAAATATAGAAAAGTACAGAAAAAAATAATTTGAACAAAAAGATATGAAAATATGAATATTTTTGAAAATTTTAACCCTGCCTTTGTCTTACCTATAACACAGACCTCCGGCCGGATAAGGACAGTATCCTGACTTGTGAGGGTCGATTGTCATAGTGTCAACATCCTTTAGGCGGATCAGCTGGTCACGTGTGTAGTCGCTTATAGGAAAGTGAGGTAGGGTCTGGTCATCCCCGTGAGGTTTCCGTACGAGTGTTGCAAAGTAGCCTCCCCAGGCCCCATCTGCCAGTATGTAGAAGTTCAGGCCCTAAAACAGCATTATTGTGGGGAATGAAAATGATTAATCAAATTTAACACATTCAAACAAGTGCCGCAGATATTTGACATCGCCTTAATTGATACAAAATGTATCTGGCTCAAAGGTCCTTCATGACCTAACTTTAGTCTCAGCGCCGCTCCATAAAATAAGCTGACTTTATCATCAAAAAGGTATAAACAAAAGTATTCTTGTTCCTTGCCTTGGTTCTGTACTCTGCTCTCAGGTCCAGGATATCAGCAACAGGATCGATCGCTCCGTGTTCTGTTGTACCGATCACACATATCACTGCAATGACTGGTATCTTCTTAGCCAACTTTTCATCTAGAAGTTTCCGGAATGCTGAGTAGAATCAAACGAATATAAGTCACTGAATTACCTGGATCTATAAACCAAAAAATGTGTAGAAGGTACTAGGAAAGTTAAGTAACGATTAAATGTGCAATCTGTAGGGTTTAAGAGAGACCCGTACAAACAAGAACTTGTGTCGTAAGCTTCATGTAGATATGTAGATATATTAACTTTTGTCAATGTTTTCTATATTTCACTTATCGATTTGTTTATCTTCATCATGCATCTTGACCTACCTATAACATCCAAGCGAGCGTATCGATCGAAGGGAACGCATACGAGATTTCGGCCTCCGATGCCCACAAGCGTCGCAGCCTTCCCCCAAGAGAAGTGGTTGGCCGCCGATGCTATAATAATAGGTGCGGTCCTTAAACCGTGCAACAGATAAAACTGGACGAAACCGTTGTGGGCTAGACTGGACCTAGTAATAAAAACAATGTATTATATTTTATACCAGCGAAAGTTGTGGATAAAAAGTGAAAATATACGAAATGTTGTGCTTTCACAAGTGATGATATCAATTGTATATTTACCAAATAAAAATGTAACTTTCTATTATCTGCTGCGTATTTTCTGTTGTGCTGACTGTTTTGTACATATATAGCGCATATTTCAGTTTTATACAAATGTGATTGAATACATTTATACGAGCAAATCCTAACAGAAAAGAGCAGAAAACGGCAGAACTAACCCATTCAAAATAGCGCATAGCCATTGGAATCTGCTAATAATTCCCGCATTTTTTTGTTGCAGTAATTCATCAGTCAAATTAATGGCTTCTCGTTAAATACCATGTATATTTCACTCGTATCGCAGAATATACAAATAATTTCACTCGTAAAAACTATGGGTATTTGTGATTCAACGGAAACCCTTGATTTGTCTTATAATTAATGGGTCTTAAAATGGGTAAGTACATGATTTCCCTGTAAGATGTCTGTCGTTAATCTACCTGGTCCGGCCCAATATTGTCTAAAGGTAAAGGGTATCGCTGCATTGAAGTGACCGAGAGACCCTATCCCTCCCCCTTTCTCTACTTTTGCGGAGAACAAAACCGAGAATTGTTAGATATAAAAGCTGGTATTTACCAGGATATTACTCCTGGTCCCTGAAAACGAGGCTGTCGCCCCCCTAATTCCCCCCTCATTGATCCGAGCATCTGTTTTGGTACCAAATGAGAAACTGTTAAGTGAGGAGATATGACTGTGTAAGCTCTAGACATAGGCAGGTCTCAGTGTCAATGTTATTTGACATCAATCCCCTATACTCCCAGCAATAAACCCACCTTCAGGGCATGCAAGCCACAGTTTCCCCAGTATCAGGGTTCAGACATGTAATATAAACCTATAGAACAGTCAATTTGGACACCTACAAATTTATGATTGATAAAATAAAATTGATAAAATACAGGTTTGGCAGTACAAGCATTCATAATTTAGAATGAACCAACGATTGACATTCTTGGACATATCTGCCAAGTTCCTATCGATAGTGACAATTAAGAATATTCTTACTTGTTAATAACATCTTTGAGATCAGAAGCGTCTTTTTGTGTCAGTCGCTGAATTTCCTGAGGTAAAGCTACGATGTCATCAAGATCAAGATTCAGTAAGTCCCACGTTGATGTGACTGTTATCTTCTGTTTTCTACCCAGCCTTGGAATATACACGTTCAGTTCCTTAGCACTGACAAGCAGCCGTTCATCCTTAATGGCTCTCTGTACTGCCAACGGGAAGAACTTGATATTCCTGGATGCCCACAATGCCTCTATATTGGCGGTGGACCCACCATTAGTGATGTGTCCCCACGGGTTGTGTGTTGCTTCAAATCCGATCATTTCACAGAGTTGCTTGCCGACCTCTATTTCCAGTTGTGTTGTTACTGGACTGAGCTCACTTGTCGCATTATTAGCATTGGTCATCCATGCGGAAAGGTAACCTAATTTGGCCGCCATCGTCGCTTCAGACACCATGTGACCCTGTTTATTACATGTGAAATATTCCATCATTGTCGAATTCGAGTAAAAATTCTAATTTTTCTTTCAAGCAGAAAATTCATAAGATAATGATTAAGGACTTTCCACCCTTCGTAATACACATGTTTTTCTTGTCGTATTTTCGTGTCGTCATTTCCGTATTGCGTATCGGGCATTCCATTACCGTAGTGTAAATTATAGTAACACCGGGTAAACAATAGTGCACGTGCGTGACGATGATATGTCAACACCCGATATCGAGACTTAACTTGGAAATGTGTAATCACACGTACTTCAGAAATAAAGTTTATGATACAAAGACATTAATTAACTCACGGGAAAACACTGACATGCGATCAGACGACTTCAAGAATGTCGTATATGAGGCGCATGGAATGCAGACTGATGTGTTTTGTTTACCAACCTCACCTGTACGTATCATATGCTAACATTAATTCACAAGCTCTTGGTCGCTACGACTTTTGTTGTCGAGCGAGTTACGCTCTGTCAGATAAATTGGTTCACAAATGCTATTACAATAACTCTGTGAAATTAGTGGTTTGTAAAATATCAAGATCCCTATCAAATGCTAGTGCATGTGCGTGCACGTAATAACGGCATACCATGCGATAGCCTATGGTTACATATGTACCTGACATGTTGATATGTACCATGCGTAAGCGGGCTATGGAATGATGTCCAAAGTGTACATGATTGAGAGTAATTTTGTTCCATAAAAGAACAGTAAATTGACAATTAAATATAGTAATTTAATTTATTTCCGTCGTTTTTGGAATAGTAAAGAAAATAAGCGTCATTGTATAAATTCTATCCCTCTGCAAAACGTTCCGGTTTTTTTCAAGGTAGACAACTCTCGTCAGGATCAAAATTATCGTAAAATGTAAAATAAATTAATCATAAAGACTTTGTGTGTATTTGGTTCAATTTTTCAGTCTTTTTGTATGAAACTATGTGTCCTGTTTGCTTTTAGCTTGTATTTAGTAACTGTTATCATACAATTTCAATAAAAAACGCTTTTTGTAACAAGTTGTAGATATTTTATGATAAATGAAATATTTGTAGGGTTGATTAGCAATGTTTCTTTTCATTATTTTATTGTTGCAATAGTTTTGAACAATGCCACATGCTCAAAAAAAGTGAAAGTGTTGAATTTGAAAAAAAATCAATTTTTCGGTCTTTTTTGTATAGAACCCAGTTTATCGGAATGCTTAGATTTTCATAAAATCATCTCTACATAGTGATATAACCATTATGTGAAAATTTCATTGAGTTCTACTGGCTAATTGCGAAAGGGTGGAGCCTCCTTAATATATGAAACATAGCTGAGCTAAATCCAACAGTTATGTTCTTGGACTGCTTAAGTTTTATTACTTTTTTCCCCAATTATCAACCGTTTTATTAATTCTCTATAACAAGGTTGATCAATCTGTAGCACTTACATTTCAGTTATTCTGTCAGAACGCAGTTATATCGATAATAAAACCACTGCTACACAGTACATGTGTTGTTTTCATTTATTAATGACAATTCTCCTAAAAATGATATATTATATATCCATGTTAATAATTATTGCAAATAGTTTTCTCTGCCGTTTAATAACGCCAACCAATGCCCATTAAAGATGTTAACTGTTTTTTAAGCATTTGTATTTTAGCGCTTCATGTTTACTTGCATATTTTGAATTAGATTAAGTAAGCTTATACAAGATTCTTGTTTACTTCATACAATGATTTATTATTATTTAAAATTAAAATATTTCATGTTTTTCCTAAAAACTTAAAACGCCCATTAATCTTAGCTTATATAATTGACAACATAATTTAGTATGGTTTTGTAGTAAATGTAGTGATACAACGTGATGGTTAAATACATTTCTCTCACAACCACTGTAGATTTCCTTATTCTCGACTAACTGGGTATACCTGCTGGGAGTTGGTAAACATTTATGGTTACCCACTAGCGGGTAACACCCTGGACGCTATTTCATTGGTCACTATTCTAAGTATGACGTCATCCTCTATTATGACGTCAAAGTTGATGTCAATTGTCTTCCTAATCGAAAACATAAATAATGTAGACACAAGAGACACATATGGTTTCCTAGATGTACCATCTGAGCGTTGCTAGAGATCCATACTCGTGATGGCTGGTTTTCATGTCTATTTGACTTTCGTTAGTTGCTTTTCAAATTGTAAAAGACACTTAGTAAACCTCGTGTATTTATACAATTTGAAAATTAACTAACTCGAGTTAGATAAACATAATAACCGACCATCACTCGTTGGGGAACCTCTATTAATGTATTTAAGTTTGATTCTTTCTAAATAATTAAAATTCATAATATTTACTTGAAAAGATCTAAATATCTAATAATTTATATTACTTCAGTATATATTTGAACCTATTTGTCTGTTTGAGTTGGATGATATGATCCCTACCTGGTATCGCACACTGGCGTACGGAATGGATTCCGTGAGTACGTCATTCAGGCACTGAAGTTCCATTTTCAGTTTAGCCATTTCTGTCTTGTAACTTGTTGATGATTTCACTTCGGGAGTGATCAACTTAGGGTCATTTGGAAAGTAGTTCTTCGGTTTGACATTTTGTCGAATAGATTCTATGGCTAGCTCACAGAACTCGTCGGTATTTTCAGCTGACGGTCCAATAAACCAAGCCCCGAGTTTTCCCCATTGGGTATCACACACTTCCTCGTCCATCTCTCTACCATTAGTGCCATTTTCACTTCCGACTGTAGAGATACCGTTCATTCTATTCATTATCTGGCGGAAAGGAAACGACATAAAAAGGTACCAAACATACTTTCAAGTCTAGAATTCATTGCTTTGTCTACAAATGATAAAACTGTTCCGTATGTAAATCATGGGTTTTTTTCTCTCTGTAATTCTGTGGTAGATCTGAGGGTAAGTAATTTAGAAATTGCTTTCGTTAAACAGTGAAAAAGCATGCAACAAAGCTTTTAATGTGATGACATCTGTGCAATCTTGAGATCAACAATATACAAAAAATATATATACAGAAAATGGAAAAAAGTCTGGAAAGTATTAAAATCAAAATCTCAGAATGTCTTGATTTCAATACACAAAATATGTATTGGCCAAACTATGCTATAGTTATATCCAAAAAAACGAAAATATTGGGAAATCACTGAAATTAAATCAAAACAATGAAAACAGGTGACCCCTCACATGTTTGAGAAAAATATACGATTTCACCATCAATTATTTTCAATATAGCTCTTGAAGGCGAATGGGTATTAAAATGTAAAAAAAAACATCCTTTCGTTAAGATAAATATATGTGAAGTGCAAAGTTAGGGGAATTTCCAATTTAATCAATTTTATCTGATTGATATAAATCTTGTCAATTTGCGGAGAGGTTCATTGAGAAGGAGTTAAACTTCAGTGTTGCCAGATCCCCATAACGCCATTGTAGGAAATGTAAGAAAATATCAGTACTTTTTTTTCTTTCTCAATTTAGTTTTCTGTAGTTTGTTTACAACAGTTTAAACGATTTTCACGTGAATAGATTACATAACCCAGAATGTTTTGCTAGCATTTATATAATTCGTTTTACTCCAAAAGGTTGTTCAGCGCTGAAAGAGTCCTTTTATGCACAACCAAACTACCTCAAACATTTACAATTTTAAAGTCTTTTCAATGGCATGTGATACAGTCCTGGGGAATAGGATATGCGCAGTTGTATTTGTAAATAAGTCTGCTCGATGAAATTTCAAACTGTTATATAACCGTTGTATCTATACATCTACAAAAACGCGTGCATTTGCATTACTAAATTGCATACATTCTAATAAAAAAAAAAAATCTAGTTACATCAAAAGTTCGAGGAATACATGATATTCGACAAATCCGAGGTCGACCGACGTCATCATTCTTTTATCAGATAGGACAACAGACAGTACGAGCACTGCAAATATTGTGGATAGTAGATGAAAGAAGAAAAAAAAACTTAAATCGCAATGACAGAATTTATTAAGATTTTAAATAGCTGAAGAATGAAAACATTTAGCCACCGGCATTAAGGAAGTAAAGATAATTAAAAAGCTGCATGTGTAACGTACTTGTCGTTTTGACATAGTCCGCCATATCGCGGTCGGGGCCAAACGAACTGTTCGACTAATGAGGGGTATTCGAGTAAACCGAGTTCGAGGACGTGGGTTATTTTTACTCAACGTGTTAGCTTTGCCGACCCAGTCAAATTTTAGTAGCTTGCCACTTGAAAAATGTTCTGACCAAGAGGACTGCCTTTTAATCAAGCAAGAATCAGCGTTATCACAAGTAATGCTCAAATAACGTATTGACATTACGTTTATGCAATTAGCATGATAGTAATTTACAAACATGAAAAATTCTCAACCATCCTTAAAAAGTAAATATGTTACCTCGATTCGGCTACGCTGTAAGCGTGTGTTACCAAAGGCTTAAAATATGTACGAGTTGGCAATATATAATCGAAGTCGATTCGGCTACCCTGTAAGCGTGTGTTACCAAAGGTTTAAAATATGTACGAGTCGGCAATATGTAATCGAAGTCGATTCGGCTACGCTATATGCGTGCGTAAACTTAGTTGTTACACAGGTACGATTTGACGTTTGACTTTAAACTGTTTTGTTGACGTAAGTCAGCAGTCTATAAATGAAATGATTGATAGTTTTTTGCATGAATTTAACATCCTCATAGATCCTTTCGTCGGTGTTGTTAAATTTGACTATCTAACTAGTTAGTCAACTGCTCTCTCAAATCTTGCAATTCACACACTATACTCTAAAAGTATAAAAAGTTTTTAATCATGAAACAAATTTGAAAACAAATCAGCATTATTTGATTACAAGCATGGGACAGTATAAGGCTACCGTACCTAAATACATGTAGTTAAAAGAGAGTAATTGAGCGTAGCAGGTGGTATGCTCGAGTATTTACAAAATGTCATTTTATAAACTGTTTACTAAATGAAAACATGGATATCCAAATATTTTAAGAATTACATGTAAGTAAACCTAATGTACTGGGTTTGCGATGTGAGAGGATTATTTAGAGGTGAATCCAAACAGCTTCACTCTTCAACTTCCCATTTTATTCCCGGAAACAGGAAGCCAACAACAACATAAAAAAAAGATACGGAGACGGAATTCCATTATACACAAAACGGCCAATTCCGGGTATTCCATTGATGGTTATAATATAAAATATACCATGTATATAACAACAGTTATCATTAATATTGACTCTGATGATTCTAATTTGATACCATACTTATAGTAATATTGATTCAAATAATAGAAACTAGCATAATGGAAGAGAAGGACATTCTTTTAAAAAATCGTAAGTTAAAAAAGTTGAATCTAACAGTCTTAATGGTTTTGAAATATTTTATCTTCGGCCATTATTTGTGCCGGTTCATAAAATACTTAATATAACTAAGATAACATCCGGAGTACTAGCTTTATGAGTTCGTTTGCAATTCATTTACATCTATTTTAAATATTCATTTGTTAAATATTTGTGAAAATTTGGGTTTTGACCAGGGCTAAGTATAATTGGTGTTATTTTTTATCAATGGATAATAATTAAAACATTATCAAAAAACAAAGCATGCATTGATATTTTTTCTGAAGATTTCAGGAAGGCATTCCAACATGTTGAATGAGTGAGCCTGTGGTTAAAGCTTATCAATACTGAAATTCGTGATAATTTTGAAGACTTGTTAAATATCTTAACAGCTGTGTAAAATACCGTTTAATGTTAAAAGAGTGAGTTTTCACACTTTTTTCACAAACAGCTATCTCCTTTACTTTTTTTAAACAAAGTGCTTCAAAATATGTTTGACGGCCTTCACATATATTTTATTTACTAATAAATATATATATATATATTAGTAAATGATATTTTTGGGTGTTTTCGTAACGGGTACATAATTTCAAACCATGAATTTTAAATGTATGATGTTAAACCAAATGATGTCGTAGATGAATTTTAATAAATAGCCCAAGTATTGTCAAATGTATTTATCTGATCAAGATAGTTATTAAAACATTGTTTGCATTATCTCATAAATGTGAAGAAAAAAACACACAATTAAATGTTAAGGCAATTTAAATCTTTTAATTTTTTCGTCAGCAGTATTTTATGCTATGCAGCTGAGGTTTGGGGTCTATTTAAGATTTATATGATTTAGAAGGTTCATTTGAATTCTTGAAAAAGATTACCAGGAGAACAACATTCAACCTCTAATGCTATTGGGTAGATACCGAACTTGATAGATATCAACTAGAACGTATGATATTCCTGCGAATTTTCAAAAGCTTGTTCAACAATTTATTCACAAATAATTGTATATGGCAAGTATACCGTGAACTGCACATGTTAATAATGGTTATTATGTGATTAATCAAAAGAAAAGTAATAGGACCTTTTATAAAAATACGGAAGTGAAAATTAATACGCACATGATCGTTTCAATAAGGTTGTCGTCAAGGAGTCATTTGTGCACAAATTGCACTTTTGTAATGATTTGTTATAAAGGTCTTTACAAGATTGTCATTTGGAAGTTATTGATGACTTCAATTAATTTGAATTTTAAATTTTAGAAAGGATCAAAGGAATTTTTGTTGTTGTTATTTTACAGTATAAACAATGTTTTACATACGATGTAGACAATTGTATATTGCGATTTGTTTTCTGGCCTCAACACATTGAAAAAGCAATTGATTTATTCCAATAATTCATTCCCCCTCTGTTACATTTAACTTCAGATAAATGTATAAAACCTACAAAATATATCAATAATAATGCCATTATATCAAATAAGAAGCGTGACAAAATGTTACTGGAATCAAATCATTATTTGTTAACCTTCACTAGAGGACACGTAACAGTATATAACAACAAAGTTATAACACGGTTAAAACGATTGGCACCTGGCCAGAATACATAACCTATGATGTATTGCAAGAAATGATATAATCAGTTTGCCTCGAATAGATCGTTCACCACTGAAAGAGCTTTCTGACGCACAACGAAACAACCTCATAAAATATATCATTTAAAATACCTTTCAATGACATTTATCATCACACTGACAAACAGGATATGCTCAGCTGCACTTAACAAATTTCAAGACGATGCACTGTCAGATAGTGACATGACCGTGTTTTTTTATCCATACATCTACGTAAAGTGCATGTATATATACATGCATGGGTATGCAAGTATATCTACATATATAAGCGGTATGCAAGCGGTATTATTTGATTGAGAAACAGAATTCATGGTGACTTGCACCTTTTCACAAAATATATATGATTTAAATATGTGTTCTTTAGATGATAAAACATATTTCACGTCCCATCTTTTGAAGTGAGTTTTAGTATTATATTTTACAATGTTACCTTCTTGCTCCACTTTTGGAAATATACAGACTCAGGATTGCGATGAGGGCATCTTTTTGGCTATCATTGTATCGAGTGCAGAAAAAGCATGAACATCTCAGGCCCAGCAACGTTTTTTTCTAAATTAATTAGTGTTTACCCGATCAACGAGAGATAAAAGGTAAGTATTACATTTGTAAACATGAGACTAGCTACCTATGATGTAATAAAATGATCGACTACTTGGTTATTGAATTTTGAAACCTTTTCATGTTCCACCGACTACCAAACTAGCTTAACTTCAATTGAAAATTTATGAAACAAATTCAGAATTGCCATTTAGGCGAGGCTCTTTCATATTACAAACGTAGCTTCAGGGCGAGTTTTGTTTATTCATTTATTTATTTTTCATCCAATGTTAAAACGAATTAAATTTTAATTAATAGCGTCAGTTTTTCAGCATTGTCCTTTTGACTCCTTGTCTAAAGTTAGAGGTCACAATATTATGACGACATGTATATTGCCTAATTGTCTATGGGGTCATAATAGATAATATCAGAATATACTCAAAATATGATATATGGTTGATTAACTGCATTAAACGACAATCATGTGATCAATCAAAACAAGATGAATTGGTTCGTTTATAAAGATGCAAGTTACAATTTACATACAGATACATAAATAATGCATTAAATAACTTTGAACAGGGTTGCCTGCACTGAGACCTTTTGTATCAAATTGCACTTTGTAATGATTTATTATACAGGTCTCAATGAGATAGTCATTGCAACGCTATTTATGACTGTAATAGATTTAAATGTCGAATTTGGACAGGAAAAACATAATTTTCTCTCTCTATTACTGCGTTTAAATATATAGTTTGTAAAAAATCAAAAATTGGAACCCCAATATCAATGTATTCCTCTCATTATCATTTTTTGAAAATATGTAACTTTTTAAACAGCAGAAATTTCGTTTGGAATGTCACACCATAAATGCATAAGGAGACGTTCTCGTGACTCATTCGTTAAGTATCCTTTAATATTTTATCGTTTTTCAGCCTGTGTTTTCAGGGTTTATCGTTCGAACAATTTTTCTCATCCCGAGCTGTAATAAGGTCCTTTCGACAAACCCTGACAACACAAATTATATACAACTACCTTGTATATTTCTCCAAATTTAAAAAGTCAACTAGAAGCCATATCTTCCGACTGACTTCTAGAAACAAATAGATTTGCGCGGAGGAATACCATGAATCTTGAAACCATGTAGAAAGATATTTTAAAACAATTGTAGTGTCATTTGCTTCGCCGTTTCTACATTGACGCTTAAAAAGGCAATAATCTTAAAATGAGTTGTTGTTGACGGACTATTTTCTCATCCGGAACATGGATAAGTTTGTTACGGTTCGGGGCGACACTAGGCGTCAGTTATCGTTCTTTTGTTGGCGTTTTTTTTTTTTTTTTGGTTTTTTGGTTTTTCGGTTTTTAAAATACTTTCATGAATGGGAAAATCCATTCTCAAGTTAGACATTATCAAATATTCAGGTTAATCTCATTTAGAAGACAATATCAGATATTTTGTCCAGACACATTCAAACGACAATATTATACATACTGTCTAGACACATTCAGAAGACAGTAGCATATATTCTGGCTAGAATTATTCAGAAGACAAAAATATACATTTTGTCTAGATACATTCAATTATATTATATATTCTGGCTAGACACATTCAGTTAAATTATATGTTTGGCTAGACACATTCAGTTATATTATATGTTCTGGCTAGACACATTCAGTTATATTATGTATTCTGGCTAGACACATTCAGTTATATTATATATTCTGGCTAGACACATTCAGTTATATTATATATTCTGGCTAGACACATTCAGTTATATTATATGTTTGTCTAGATACATTTAATTATATTATATATTTTGGCTAGACACATTCAGTTATATTATATGTTTGGCTAGACACATTCAGTTATATTATATATGCTGGCTAGACACATTCAATTATATTATATATTCTGGCTAGACACATTCAGTTATATTATATATTCTGGCTAGACACATTCAGTTATATTATATTTTTGGCTAGACACATTCAATTATATTATATGTTTGGCAAGACACATTCAGTTATATTATATGTTTGGCTAGACACATTCAGTTATATTATATGTTTGTCTAGATACATTCAATTATATTATATATTCTGGCTAGACAAATTCAGTTATATTATATGTTTGTCTAGATACATTCAGTTATATTATATATTCTGGCTAGACACATTCAGTGATATTATATTTTTGGCTAGACACATTCAATTATATTATAAGTTTGGCAAGACACATTCAGTTATATTATATGTTTGGCTAGACACATTTAGTTATATTATATGTTTTGGCTAGACACATTCAGAAGACAATATCAAACATTCTGGCTAGACACATTCAGTTATATTATATATTCTGGCTAGACACATTCAGTTATATTATATGTTTGGCTAGACACATTTAGTTATATTATATGCTTTGGCTAAACACATCCAGAAGACATTATCAAACATTCTGGCTAAACACATTCAGTTATATTATATATTCTTGCTAGGAAAAATTATGTATTTTGTCCAGACACATTCAGTTATATTATATATTCTTGCTAAACACATTGAGTAATAGTACATATTCTGGCTAGACACATTCAGAAGACAAAGTTAGAAATAACCTACCTTAGTTTTTTTCTGTTTTCTTGAGTATGAAACAGTCTTCCGCGAAATTAATGTGATAAGTCCGTAGTTCTCGCAGGAACTACATTGTCGATTCATATATATATATATATATATATAGAAACGTGATCGTGGGAATACATTAACGAAACAATTAACTCAACTTATAGAATAAGTACCAAAACCTATATGATTGCTTTTACGTATTTTAATGGATGTACTGGTATTCTAACTATTGGTGCTGTTAAGTCAGGCCTCCCATAGAGCTTCGGTTTTGGGATATTCAACGGCTTTTAATCCATAACATAACACGCTAAATATGATTTTGTGATCAGGTCCGTTAAGCACATCCAATCGTTTTAAAGTATAACATACGTTGGTACATATCAAAAGCGATTGACAAAATCCAATTTCGCGAGACATTCATACGACATAGAACGCACAAAAGCATTAAGATTACTTGTCGAATTGAGATTCTAGTTTTCACTTTGCAGTTGTTTAATTTGAATGTACATATTCAACAGTTAACAATGTAGCAAAATTACAAAACATGTTATGTTTACATGTTTATTCTGACTCTATTATCTCGTTCACTCATTCGTGAATAATATTGACATATGTCTGGTTCATTTTGGTGTAGCCGTATTATAGTTCGCTGACATTCGATTACAGGGACATGACCTGTTACAGGTACCTAAATTAATTGTCCCCTCGATCTTTCGTAACAAAATAGCTCGGAATAAAGAAAAGCTTTTTCCTGTTCTACATATCATTGGTCTTGCTAAAGTCTTATATATTTAAAACAGAGCCATTAATTGATTTAACTAACTTCCGTACCTTGTCATCGTATCATCTACTTTCAATTATATAAAAATAAAACATTTCACAGATCCATGTTAAGAGAACTTAAATGGAAACGGATGATGCGACAGTATGTATTCCCAGCGCAATGGCATTTTGTTGGCGCAGAATACATTTACGTACCTCGGCCCCTAAAGTCTTTCGTCTTCAGAGATTGTTTTTCATGGATATTCATTTGATAAATGCAATTATTTGAATCGTTTTATATCTGTAAACGGTTATACATACATTATGTAATGGCTTTCACGCTGAATACCATGTATAGTTCTCGAGTATGTCTAAAAACTTCTGGGTTTTTTCACGATAGAAAACACTAGTGAAAAAAGTATTGTATCGTACAATATGAATGAATGTACAAGTACACAACGGGAAAATTGATCATGATTTTTTTACATTATTTTTAAATGGGTAATATTTCACCTCTCAGTAGCTTGACACATTAAGGTATTAGGTTTGTCGTATACTTAAATACTACATAATTACCATTTACGGTTTAGCCATGCATTAGCACAGATCCTGGTTTCATATTGTTTTAGATTGTCCAGTAATGTTTTGGAGATGTTTAAAACGAAAGCAGGCCATCAACGTCAACGCTTGTGTTAATTGTTCATGTAATCAGTATATTGAAGCACGATATTATAAAACAAATACAAACATAAACAAAACATATCAAGGTCTCTTGCTAAAATAATTTAACCAGAGAAAGCGAAAAATACCTGTTCGATTCGGACATTATATATTCACTCCGTGCTAACGAATTCGAACTCAAAAATAAAAAATCTGAAATTATGAAAATAATAATATAAAAATATGAAAAAGGAAAATATTAACATGGAGACTTTTGGTTAACTTTAACTATGTTGATTATTAAATTGGTTAGTTTTGAAACTTTCATTCTGTGTTCATTTCTATTCTCATTTTAGGTAGTGTTGATGCTTCATTGGAACAGGTGTAGTGGGAAGGTTTTCCCACCACATTCCTGTTCCATGGCTGACAGTAAACATACTTTGTAGTAGAGTATCCTGGTGATAATATCATTTAAATACTTTTACATTCTCGTATTATTCATTATAAAGTTGTTTATATATGATAAATTATATGGCTACATAGGGGATTGATCCCTAGATTTTTAGCCTAACGTTCTAACCTGCTAAGCTACAGTGTTTCTTGCTGATAACATCATTGCAAAAGCTTGACTGAGTTAGGATACTGTGCACATATCTTTTCCTACAATAGCAACCGTTACCTCTACATAGTGACGAGGCGCTTTGATAGCTGACTTCTACATCAGTCTAACAATAGCATGACGGGGAAGACCTTACATCATCGCCTGTTGTGGATATGTTCAGTCTTGCATGCTACCATACGATATTATCCCTCCACACATTCTTTCCTATTGTGTGTCACATAGTCCCTCCACATATTCTTTCCTTTTGTGTGTCACACAGTCCCTCCACACATTCCATATATATCTGGGTTTTCCCTCCACTTTTGCGTCATACATTCCATGCATATCTAGGTCAAAGATCACCCTCCACATCCCTCCACATCCCTCCACACCCCTCCACATCCCTCCACACCCCTCCACAAAAAGTGTGGAGTTTATACCGGTATAAGACATGTACTAATAGGGTCATGACACTTTTCATTGGTCAATTTTAAGACCAGACCAGGATTCAAACCCTGCAAAGATGTTCATTCCTGAGCTTGAATTCGAACTAAAACTTATATTGGGCAGCATCAGCTTTTTGGCCAAAGCTTGAGGCGTTATTGTGTTGTTATTTTTCGTTTTTTGTTTCTTTTTTTTATTGAATTACGGCGCTGAGCAAAAATTCTTGAGCTCAGACTCAAATATCAGCCTGAGGAGGCCTCAAGTTCGTTTATAATACCCAAGCTCCTTAACCTCATATCATTGTTATGTGCTCCCTAATAGCTACGTACCTAGTCAACGGAAGTAGCATGCCCCTGTGGCGCTTCAGTTATATATAAAAAACAAATATAGGGGGGGGCGTGGTGGTTGTGGGGGGATGTGATGAGGTTTTTCGGGGGCTTGGGCGAGGTTTATACACTGTATATATGAAAAACTACAGTGAAGTTCTAAAATATTTCGTCTGCGGTGGGCCATTGATCCTTAAAGGTGACAAACCGATGCTCTTACCTTGAGATGTATGGTATATTTTTAACATAATATGTGTCCTTCACTCACCTTTTCTCACGTTTTTCTAAAAATCCAGTGACATCCAAACAAAACAATGTATTGTTTCAGATCCTGTTCGACAAATGGCGTCACTAAAGTGTCAGATAAGTAAGACGGAGATAGCTTATGGTAAAAAAGAAGATCGTATGACATGTTCTCTGTGTTCATGCCTCATAACTACTCAGGTAAGAAGCATGCACTTCTATATAACTTTACTTCATTAAGGCCAGTCTTGCGTAATATCATAAGCTGTAAAGCTTATCACAGTGGAAGGAATGTATTTTCTGTCATTCTGTCAAATGTTATTGAAATGTTATTCATAAACGCACGAAAGCGTATCTCAAGGTTTGTTTTTTATGTCAAAAATGTTCTTTAATGTCAATGATAGCTGTTAAATGTACAATATTTTCTTTCAATATTATTCTACATTATACGTTAAACTTGTTTTTAATCCACTGTTTACCTCTGCTGTGAAAATTGATATGCATTCGGAAGTCCTCGAACCGTTTACAAAAACTCTCAGAAGTAAAACAAATCAACCAACAAACTCATGAAATCGCTTAACTCCGCGAAATCGTGAATGATGGTATGGCTTCGAATTTTATCCCCTTGGAGATAACACTGCTTCAGACAATATTTAGAAACCATATAGTAGCCATTTTTACATAATGTATATTATAAATGGATATTATTTACTTATAACATGGATTTTTCTCTTCATTTTTTTCTTTCTTTCACTAAGTGTACCGATCCATGAATCTCTGGACTTTTCAATCTTTGTCCCGGAACATCCTCGAAATGATGACTCACTGCCAATCAATATATGGGTCCCTCTCTTTCCTCTTCCGGTCTTTCTTTTCCCCGTCTACTCTACAGCCAACATGATGCGTGCGTGTTGCGTGTCACCCCGACCACACCCAAAGCATGTAACGTCTTTCAGTTTGAGCGTGCCGGTAACCTTCTGCATCCAACCTCCACAGGAAACAAACAAGTGCGTCACCATTGTTCCAACACTATTCCATGAGCTCTGCATACCTAGCTTTCTTCCTCTAATTAGCCTGACCATATCGCTCTTCCCGAGGCACAATCATCGCGATGACTATAATCTGTCTTGATTCGACAGACAACATCGCCACATCAGAACGTAATATTGTCTGCACCACGTCTAGGAAACAACTTTCTTCCCCAATACCACACTCATCTCTCATGTCTCCGTCTCTCTGAGAATGCTACTGCTGTGTCGCTCTTTACTCCTTCTTATCCGCCTTCACAAACCGGGCGGGAATCCAAACCAACTCCGAAAGGAAGGTGATGGTTTCGGTGGCAGTCCATGTTGGAAAATCCACTCCTTGAACATACATTGCAGGCCCAACTTGACGATCTCTGCACGTTGATGCATCAAACCACCTTCCTATGCACTTGATCGTGTTGTCCATAATTGATGGCATTTCCTCAACCTGTGACGTCAACTAAAATCGTGTGGCCTTCAATACCATACACCGCGATTTCCTTGCCTTTAACTTCTTTCTTACATATGAGACTACTTCTCCAAAGCAGACAAACCCCATATTTCTTCTGCGTGATAGTGTTCACGGTCAAGTCATCCATAATGTCTCTATCCGATTCCTGACTCTATCCTTGGCCCTCCGGTTTCCCGTTCTGTTACCTTGATAATAAAGAATAAATCACCATTACGAATAGAACGGCGGATATGGTATATCCCGTCACTATTCTTTTCCAAGATGTTGCGGCCTCCCAAACAGTAATTCGAAACTGGATGTCACAGAAGTAGTTTCGTACTATTTCCTGTATATGCCCTGGAATAAATCGGTGATGTAGGGCTACTCGCTACTCGCAACACCCAAGATCATACGAAGGACAGAAGCCTAGGGAAACTCCACTGGAAATGGAAAATAAACAGGAATGATAGAAATGAAAAAGATCCCAAATGATGCAATGGGGGTATCGATCAATGTTGGTCTCTTCAATATTCTGTTCGTAGAAAACACGGAAGAAAATCCCCGATGCTGCAGGAAGTGGGTCACATCAGACGCCTTTTACATGCAATGCGCTACAACAGGTCTGTTCTTGGTTTCTTCAATATCTCTCTAAACAGAAGACAATAAAGAAACTCTTATAGATCCTTCTTAACTCTTACGATTATGCAGTTGGTTACGGCAGGCCAATTCTCTCCTCGAACCTGCACGGGTTATCGTCCCGTATGCGTTTACGAGGTCTAACCGTACTACTGTCAGGTTCCCAATGCTAGACCTGACCCCTCTGATTAGTTGGCTTAGCACACTGGTATGCTTCACACAACCCGTAAAGCCTGGGATACATCGGATACTTCTTGTACCGATGTATCAATGTATCTGTTGGTTGTCATATATGTTGTCTGTCGGCTTTATCGACTTTTTTTTATATCGGTCTGTCGTCGATTAACGTCAGAACTCCAGCTCTCTATAATATGCGGGAACTCAGCGACCCGCACCCGGTTCGCACTTCAAACTGATATTTTAGAAACAAATCGTCACTTTCACACACATGTCGCACATGGATCGAAAGATCTATTCTTTATGCACAAGATAAACATATATTACATGCCTCAAACAACCAATACAATCACTAAAAACATATTTTCTCAAACTTACTCTGTTTTACTCTAGTTTTTTGATAGCCCCGCCTTCTAATGCCACGTGACTAAAATATCGCCGGCCTACGTCATAACGTTGGGAAATACCTTCGGTAACGCGAAATCTCGACAAGTCATGTGACATTGCTCATGACCTAATTTCCATTAAAAACATGAGTTGGTATAGAAAACGTTGGAAAATACTGTTCGTAATGATCTTTGAAACATGTTATTGATGCCACCTAGTTCATAAAGAATAGATCTTTCGATCCATGTGCGACATGTGTGTGAAAGTGACGATTTGTTTTTTTAAAATATCAGTTTGAAGTGAGGGCCGGAGTTCTGACGTTAATCGACGACAGACCGATAAAATGTCAGAATAATTCGGACTACAGGGCAATGTATACTGTCCATCATGCAAATGTTTTGTCCGCATAAGGAAAAATATTGATAAAAATTAAACACTTTCCGAAGCGTAGTTACTGTTTTTGGTTGAGGTACGGGGATCATTAAGAGATCTGAAGAAATATGGCCTGAGCAAGCTAGGCTTACCTGCCAGTACAGCAGATGGGGTCGGACTTTTAGGGGCGTAACCTCATATCCTTACGCGGAACTCTATCAAAAAATGACTTTTTAACGAAAACTTCTAAATCATACTCACAGCTTATATAAAAGTTTTATTTTTTACACAAACAATACACGTACCAAACGTGTCGCAACGTTCAAGACCGACTGGTCCCTTTGTCAAGCTATGACTGAGTGAGCTACCTGTACAACGGTGTGACGAATTTGTATATTTTTCATGTCACTCGACCCGAGACATGTCGCCTATCGATAGGGAGCGTATACACACTGCATCAGATAGGTTACAGGTAGGGTACTCACACCACCTAATATATCATCGCGGGAACACACAGAGCATGAGTAATAAAAAGGCTACATACATCATCCCGGGATACCTTGTAATGCGTGACGTAACATTAAATCACCAAGGCAATTCATAGGAAAACATAGTGAAATTTTCTAATGGGCTTTTATTATGCAATAAAGGATGCACAACATCACCTGTATCTGCAATCAACTGTAGTTTTCATAACACATTTGGCCTATGTTATCTGGCTATACGCCAGATAGCCAGAACTTACCCCCGTAATATTTTTAACGCTAACGACTTTATATTGGTTAGGGTCATATGAGTTCATTGCAGTGGTCTGTATTATTTTAATATGCGATTGTGGTTAAGATAAAGACCCCTCACTAGTGTGTACCTCATCTATGTTTTCCTCCTTTAAATCCCCGAACAATCAAACAAGACAAATGGACCCGGAGATAATCAAACAACGTCGAAAAAAACAGACATCTTCTTTGCAGTTTCTCAATAACTCGTAAACTTTAAAGTTACAACCGTGCCGCAATCTGTCGGGAAAAACTGTTGTAAAACTTGTAGTAATAAAATTCCATGAATATTATAAGTGTTTTGGGTTGGAAAGATTTAAAATTTCAATGACTTATGTTTATGTCAAGTATAAGCATGCGAGAGCCTTTTCCTGGCGGTTACTTATCTCACCACAAGCATGGTTGAGGACATGTTTACGGCATTATTATGCAAACGTAAATTCACGAGATGCCACGGGGGCAGAATCCAACGAATTGCGACTATATATTCGACTGGGTCAGAGGTAATGTTTACACATTAAACGTGCTGAGTGTTAAATCAGCCGATTTAGTTCTCACATGTCAAATAAAAGCATCGCAGCTCTAAGGGGTAAACAAACTCTTTTCTATTCCTTAAGAGCATTCCATCGGTATTCGAAGGTTTCGTCGATATATACTTTTGCTTTATTGTGCTGTTGATCGGGTTCCAGCTTTTACCTTTATCTCGCTGATTATATCTGCCTGCTTGGTCGACCGCTCTTTAGCATGAACAGCGCCATTACATCTACCGTGTCTGCGCATGCTTAACATTATGTGAAATGTCGAATTCTTTACGGCACGTAAGAAAGTAAAATTAAATTCCTTTTTATTTCATATCTTTGACACGTTTCACTTTCTGAGTTTGATATTAACGGAAAGTTAATAACTTTTGCTATGTAAGAAAGGTAATAAATGCAAGATTTCTCATGTTGACAAGAAAAATGCGAAGTTAAGCGGCACGGTACCTTTAAATAAGTAACAGACAAAAAGGGGGAAACACGCATGTAGACTGTTTTGTTCTGAAACGGGTATTTTTAAAAACGTAAATGTCCAATGGATATACCTGTATACATGTTTAGGCAGTGAAATGGGGATCCTTAATGTGTTTGTCGACAATAGGCGAGCCCTTGACATCCTTATAATATTAGTAAATGAAAACTGATACTGTTCCCGAAGAAAAGAAATGGCTCAAGAAAGGAGTCCCTCGCTGGAAATCATTGATCTGTAATTTTTACTTTCATTCTGTGTAAAATAATAATAAAAACACTCTTTAGGAAAAAATCTGACTTGATCACAAGAAATAAAATTAAGTATTTAGTTAAATCCAACATATATATACTCACACCCGTAGACCTTCGAACCAGACATGCACACCCTTACGCATACAAACACATCTCTGCTACAACGGACATCTACAAATATTCATTCATTCCACACTGTGACACAATAACACAATGGAATCTCCTTCCCATAGCAGCAGTACAATCCACCACACTCGAGGACTTTAAGACACACATACCCTATGCATCCTTTGAAGCCTTCATCACACGCTAGTTAACATACACCAACTTTTACCTTTTATCTTATACCCTGCACCAAAAAAAAACTTATCTCATCACTGTAAATAATCCCCTTTTTCACGCCTCTGTGCACAGGCTCCCAATGGCATAATCAACGTTATACTGATGGAGCCCCTGTACTCTGAAGAAGAAGAACTTAA
This sequence comes from Mizuhopecten yessoensis, assembly GCF_002113885.1. NCBI lineage: Eukaryota > Metazoa > Mollusca > Bivalvia > Pectinida > Pectinidae > Mizuhopecten > Mizuhopecten yessoensis. The sequence goes on from NW_018408916.1 coordinate 1,026,748, forward strand.
TAACAGCATATGGCAGATCAGCAATGCTCCATTTGATAAATGGACCACAGCCATGTCACGCATTAAGGATGCCCGTGCCACTACCTAGAACTGTAACTACGCTTTGGAATCCTCCTTCCCGGCATGACTATAGCTTTGATTAATCATTTCTGACAATAAAAACAGATCATGCAGGACTTAATAAATGGTCAAAAAGAAATGATCAAAACATGATTAACGACAGTGTTCCGAGTGTGATCATTTAACGGGGTTAGATCGGGACTCGAACCCTGGACCTCAGACTGTTATACTATCGCTCTAACCGACTGAGCTACCTGGTAAACAGATACGCCCTAGCCTTACTGTGACACGGTTACATCTTCACGGAGGTTAAGAGGTTAATCAGTGTTAAACAAGAATTTCCGAAGAAAATACACAGTACAGCGGGGCAGGGATCCTTAAGGAACCCCAAATTATTGCAGCATTTATACAGATTTTTGAAAGGCGTTTGACACGAATATTACGAAAACAAAGGCTGCCACATTAATTAACGGAACACAACATACAATTGTCAGACTGATAAAAGGTAGTTTTAGGAAGAATTTCTCGGAATGGATATTCATACATGTAGAACATTTGGGATTCCACAAGGGTCTGGCATAGATCCCATATTGATTGTCATCGACAATAATGATCTACTACTCAGTTGGTGGTTTTTTTTCGAAATCATATTTGTTTTCGGATGACACGAAAACATATGACCAGAACTTACCTGATGAAGGTCTACGACGGATGGAACAATGTTGCTATATGTGTGCATGGTTGTTGAAACTCCATCCGGAAAGATGTGTGCATTTGCACAAAGGAACGAATTTTACAAATGACAGGTATCTCGGAGGATCAATCGTTTAAAAAACAGGAGCAGAATCACACACACGCCGATCGTTCAACGGGAGATAACTCGTAATCTTGATAGCGTTATACTATAAGCGTTTACTCTTTGTGACGTCTGGAGTCCAATTATCGTTATTTTTTTTTTAATTTTAAGTTCTTCAACTTTACATTGGCATGTACACGTTATATTTCAATCACCCATTCCCCATTCTCGCACATTTTTTTTCTTCTCTTTGACATTTTTTAACATTCTCAATATTAGTAGAACATTTGATAAACCAATTAAGAATGACAATTATTTTCAGATACTAGTCCTAACTCTATATAAATTGAAACAACAACATATTGAATAATATTATCTGCATGTAGATGAGGAACATACGGAAGAGCATAAGGGCCGTGTCGAAAAATGTATGGCTTTTTAATTTCCATAACTTTCGTTAAATAAATAGTATACTGGTTCCGTTCGCGATAACAAAACGGGGTTACCTAAAAAAAACACTGCTCAAGCTTACATATGTCCCAAAATCTCGTACTGTGACCTATGAAAACTGGTGCTTTGTGAAGCTTTCGGTTACTGAAATAGCTTACCATCTGCTATTAGGAAGTGAAATATCCTGGCCCAATTCAAGAAGGACATCAAAACTCACCTCTTCACGTCTGCATTTTAGGCTCTTTGCACAGACGTCATGTACATGTAGATACCACCCTTTATTTATTCGTTTATGTGCACATTGAGATGATTATCTTCTTGCTTAATGTTTAATGGTGATTGTAGGCCTTTCTTAAACAATTATAACTAATACTATGATCCAGATGTTGTAAAGCGCGTTATAGTTATTTGAAATTATATATAGGGCGCTATACAAATGTTGTATCTTATTATTATTTTTACATTATTATTTTAACCGGAAAAAAAAGAATAAATTACACTCTACAATTTTAAATCATTCATTACATTCTAGTTCATTAAAATCACTATGCAACCTGGAGATAATTATCAAAATATTCGTTTCTGTTATTCACTAAAAAAAATATAAATTCCGTAGCCGAAGCCAAATTGACAAAGGGTTGTGGGTGGTTGATGGAAAGTGGCCGGTCTGCCAGGGTGAAGCACCGGGTTTGTGGTGTGGGAGTTCTCCCGTCCCAAAGAAGCTGTGAATTTCTTAGTCTGGCATGCAGGAACATAAATACTTTGGAGATATTTTTTCAGCTACTGACTTTAGGGCAATTATTAAAGTCACTCCCTTTCTTTAATATATTTGTTACCACTTTCAATTCCAACATGGAGTAATAACATATCTTGGTTTTATTGGTAATTTAGTGTCCAAACTGACCGTCCCGTTTCCAGGTCAAGTAATATGTGTATGCGATTATACCTGGTGTCTGGTGCCTGTTATCGCGCCTGAAGGTGGAAAAATATTTCGTTCACACCTGAGATGAACGGAGTGTTAGTTGGTATCCATGCACTATATAGATACGGTGTATCTTATCATTGCCCGAAGTTAAAGTAATACACTATCAAAAGGGTCTTTACGGCTAAGGTTAGATACCTGTCACTCATTCTTATGGTACGCCGCTAGAAGGTGTATCTGCATTATATAATGTCTCTGTTTGAATCCTTTGTTAGCGTATAATAGACGACATTTTCGACACGCCAGGGGTTACAAAATTATCGGGGGGGGGGGGGGGGGGGGGGGGGGGTGTGTCTTGAAGCCCAATTAATCTCATATAATAATATAAGCTGCAGTTTTCAAAATTAAAATTGTCGAAATTGTCATTTGTAAATTTGTAAATTCCGTCAACAGATATTTATAACATAGATGATGACATAAATTTACAATCAGTGTTAAGGATCTATCACTGGCGCGCCGGGATATGTACCACACACACACACACACACACCCGTCCATGCACTAATTACCTATATGCACCCTTCACGGTTGGTTTAAGATCGTTGGTTTAAGATCGTAAGTGTGTGTCTGTTCTATAGCGTAATAACACCATCCTCCTCCCGCTTCCTTTGTCTTTACTAAGTATCTCATTTCACGTCAGAGTATAAAAAGTACCGCGTAGTTCTCAAACTAGTTAAACCTCCATTATCCGAAATATTGTGAACGTTATTATTATAAATACTTATAACATTGAACATGCTATTTAACTGTTCTCAAATTTATTTAAATTATAACATTGAATTGCGTTCTAAAATGTCCCAAATCCAACTAAAAGACTATATATCTACAACGGCGGATCCAGAGACCTATCTGGGAGGGTTTCCAAATGTCCAGGGGGGTCCAAGTGGGGAAGAAATGAGGAAAATGGTAAAAATTTATGATTTTTAAAGAACATTCTCAGGGGGGGGGGTCCTGAAGCCCAAAAAACCCCATTGGATCCGCCACTGATCTAGCTCATGTTTTCCGGTGGGTTATGCGGCCTGACAAACACGTACCCCACAACCACCACCACGATAGTATACATGGTGGAAGAGTATACACAGGTAGCACGTTATAAAATAAAGACGTCGAACCTTCCCAATCCCCTTTTCAAGGCGCATGGATCCATTTTTGAGACGGAAAGAATCATTAAATTGGGGCCCGTTAATTAGGTCCAAATATAGCTGTATATGTAACAAATACAGGTCCTGTACTTTTGTTAGCTACCACGGAATTAGATTAGATCTAAGTCCGTGCATATGATATAACAGAGACATGTCTCTGCATACATGTTTGAAAAGGATGAAGCAGAGACGTATAAAATTCTACGTTTCCAGACGAAGCAATCAATGTCTGTTGCATCACGAGCTTAGATCCAATTCCGTGGTTGCATCGATTGATTTTGATGGTTTTACGTCCGCTATTACGGCCTTTCAGCAGACGACAATGCAATACATATTATGCCATATGCACTGTACGTGTTTACATCACAGAATGGTACGATTTATAATATAAACCCAGCCGTAACCGACCTTCCTCCAAACCATGTAGGCACCTAGCTACTGATCACCATACAGGTGTGGAAATTGGTCGCCTTTGGGCATGCGCCGTAATGGAATGTAATATGGCGGCAAAGTAAGCGTAGCGTTCACTAAGATTGGAAGACCTGTTGATATTTTGGCTGGTGAGAGGAGAGGTGAAAACACAGATTATTATTCGAACAACAACACATGTAAGTGATGCAAAGCAAACCAAACTAAAACTGCTCATAGTTTCAATTTTGCTACACGATGAAAAATGTCAGTGGGGAAAATGAGGGCACGGCCTTGATGATTCACGAGCCGGGTTTCCGGGGAGTTCCGCCTGTTATAATTATAGGCCCAGTTACATTACCTGAGGTGTGCTTTTCATGTTTCTGTCGGGAAACTTATTTCAAAACATTTGGGTAAGCCTTAATTTGTTCTGAAATAATCTCCAAAGTGGATAATAATATTGAAAAGTTGAGCAGTTTGTAGATACACATACGTACATGTATGTGTAGCCTATGTGTAGAGACTCGGAGCTCCCTCGACCGTCCTTATTAACATGTACCGTATCAGTATTAATTAGTATTGCATGATGTACCTAGTATGAACTGGCGAGGAACACTATCTGACTTGAAAGGATGCATTTGTATTCCACACACATCATCTTGTGTCGGAGGAACAACATACAAATTATATACACATACACATTTTAGTTAGTCATTATAATGCTTGTAAAATGTGTATGTGTGTGTTGCTTTGCTTTTATTTTGTGTAAATTGTATGTGCTGCTTATAATACATTGTTTTATTTCTTGTAATTTCAATTCAAACCTGGTTTGTATGTCTTCTATTCAATCTGTGCTATTTATATATATTTGTATCTATTTATATGTGCTGTAATTACGTAATTTGTTGAAGACATTGTGTGATAAGTGTGTTAGTTGTTCCAGAATGTTTTAAGTTATTTAGGAATTTATAATTAACCATGATCATCAAGGAATGGGCACTGTAGCCACCTTGTTTTGACTGTTTGCCTAAAAATGGTACCTGAATGTATGTGCCAAAAGTTATTCTCCTGGAATTTTCATTTTGGAACCACACTACCAATCTTTTATATGTTTAACTATGTGAAGTCAAGTCAATTTTATTTAACGTTGATATGATTTCAAAGATAAACACAAGCTCGTTTGGTGAGCTTTTACAATCCACATAACAAATAAAACATACATAAAAACACGGTTTTATTAATTAAACAAGATATGTTCATGCTGTAAAAGATACAAATAGAGAGAAAGCATCCAATAAAACGTGTTTAATTTTAAATAAATAATAATAATAATAATATTAATGCAGTAAAAGAGGCAAGTTACATTTATCAAATTTTGAATTTAATTTATTATTTGATCACATTTGCTTATAATTTGATTTGAGATGAAGGAAAGATATAAAAGAACTTGAGAAAAGATAGTACAGTGGTACATGGTCCGCTCCAAGGGTTGGGGAGCCCCCTACCAGCATGGTATGCTCGACCTGCACCCCAGTAACTCAGGATTTGTTATTCTTATTTTTTTTTATAAAAGGTCATTTATTCAACATCATCACAGATAAATTTAGAAACATCACAGGCTGATAATATATCATAAACAATTTGAAAACTTAATGTGTGTGTTTTAACAGTGTCATAGATTTGCCTGCTTGTTATGTTTTATATAATGCTACCTCCGTTTTGTTTGTTATATAGTCGGTTGTTAAAAGCCTTCCATAGGCTTGTGTTGCCTTGTTTAACCATGTACCGAATTTTAAATAAAATTTACCTGACTTGACTGTCGGAGGAAAAACATTCTCCAACATTTCGGATAGGTACACACACATATATATATATATTCTCAGCTTAATTGCTGCCTTCGCGATCGGCTGTCTTTCGCCGAGGGGACTATTGGGTTTGAATATAAGAGCTATATTTTTCAATTATAGTATATCAGTTCTATCTCCTTGTAATATGATGTATACGTACATGTAACTGTTCTGTTTCACTGTGTCTTGATAAAGGAGTGGATCGCTCCAAAAATTTGACAACCTAAACTTGTCCACACTGTTGGAATTGCTTCTTTGCCCCATACACATATATATATATCTATATAGAATAAAAAAATATTTTTTTCAGATCGTCCGCTATCTATATATATATATATATATATATATATGCACATGGTGTATGTACAAAGATTCAGGTAAAGCAGTAAGAAGTTCTCAGAGTTAAGATATATTGGTTATAAAGAGCATCTGGAAACAAACATTTTAAAAACAGATTCAGTTTATGATTTGATAAACCAATCACGCATGTACACCAAACTGTGATCCAATTTCGACAGTTATATTAAAATCTTTCATGGGTGAATGAATCAGGTTTGTATATATATCCACTTACCTGCATTTTCCTGACACAAGGATTATATTGTAATCAATAGTGAGGAACGTTAAGTGGTATGACTTGTCAAATTATAAACAAGCTAGACAACTTTCATTTTTCATTTTTGTTCCCCAATGTAGCTGGCTAGATTAATCATGCACACTTAAACTGAAAATATCTCTTAATAATATAACAAAAATGTGTTTACTATGTGTATAATGTGAGGTGAGGACAAGATGGGAATTACAAGTAGGATGGAACTTTTCTATGATCTGATGTTTGAATTGCCTACAACATACAACAATGTTCTATTGCAACTTAATATATCAGTTATTCATGATCAGGGCCTAACCAAGTGAAACAATATTCAACTGAAACAAAGTATCTTTTTTGAAAGTTGAGGGGATATGTTAATTTGATGACTTTTTTATTGTTTTCTGTTTAACACTTAAAATACACAAAATTGTCTCCATAATTCAGCCACATGTTTTCAAAAATAAATTGTTGGATTGTGAGAGAGCTATATATATAGTTCAATAGATTTGTAAAGAAAAATGTCAATCTGTCCTGGACACTGGCTAGAAAGTGGGACAACTAGGTGTTAGCTGTATTACAATAAGGCCCCTTTGTTTCAGCCTTTGCAGAAAAAAATACATAGATTCCATTTCTGACTAAAATTAAGATATCATTGGAACTCAATTTTATTTGAGTAACTAGTTGATACTGTGATGCAGGAAAACTAATTTTAAAGAATCAAGGTTTCCTTTTTGATATTTTTTTCATAAATGTGAAGAAAGATTGTACAATGGAAATTTTAAAGGCACAATGTATTGGGAAAAGTTTAGCCTTCATACTGAAAAAAGCTTACCTGTTTTGATTTTTTCCTGAAAAATAATTTTCCCCCTGAAAGATTTTACAAAAAAAATCTACGTTGAACTGATCCATGATATTCTTTTATTTTATATAACCAGATCTGTGATTTTTTTTACATTAATTTCTGGACATTTTTTCTGCTTTTTTTGGCCAAATAGATGCCAAAATCACTTTATTTTCCAAAAGTCATGTCCTATTATGGATGACATTTCCCCAAATTGACTGCAGGCATAGAAATCTGTGAAAAAGGGTTAGAAAAGTCACTGCAGATTTATTGATGAGATTCCTATTTTCAGCTATTTCAATAATCATATTCATTTTTTGTTTTTTTCAGAGGAAAACTTTTTCAAGATGGCCGAAGAAAAAGAAGGTAGGCTTTTATAAAACCACTTTACGTGGACTATGCATTATGTTATGAAATTCTATCGTGCATGTTCTGTTTTAGAATTAATATTACCGTAGATATTGCACATCACACCAGTGTACTATTTACACAGTTTGTCGACATAATGTTGTAATTCATTCCTTAAACATTATTTAAGGCCAACTAGGGAAAGAAAGAGTTAAAAACAAGTGCACATGTACATATTCTTGAGAAACCATTCTCTTACCTAAACAAGTTATGCAAGAACAATATACTCAAACAAACTCACTTGTAACTTGCGTAAATTATGCAATTTAGTCAGAAAGTAAAGTATAAACATCCAAATTATTATTTTGCTTCAAACTAAGTTTGCCAAAATTTCCTCAAAATCATTAGAAAATGGAATTTGAAAGTTTTATTATCAAAATGAGGAATTAGACCTAGAACATTGAGCTCAGAATCTGAGTTTAAGCTGCGGGAGAAGAGTTTCAGGAATATGAATATTGGGTGCCAGCTGGCATGGGTGACCCAGTCCCAGTAGTTTGTCAAAGTATTTTGTTCAGCTGCCATGATTATAATGTCCTTTTAATGATTAACTTCAATGGTAATCACTTTTCATCAAAATAAAAATAAAAATGTATAAGAATTTAAGTATAGGATTTCATGATATGTGTGATTTCAAATAAACAAAATTGCTTGTTTACGTACACAGAAATCGTCATGACTCCATCAAAGAAGGGGAAAACAACACAAATCCGAATTGAGAAGAGAAGGAAGCTGGATTTGGGTCTGGATGACAGTGTTGAGCATGTCGGTGGAGGCAGGCACAGTGGACTTGTTGTCAACAAGCAGGCCGATAGTGAGTCTTATTGTTCTGGCTAGCTCTATATCCTGATGGAAGTCCCGGCCCCCATCCCCTGAATAACTGTTTGTCCAAAATTTGAAAACTTGTTGGTTTAGATATTGATGGCATAAGTAAATAATCAGTATGTTTATCGTCTGATTTGTGTAAGCTTAGTATGTATCTGTGCATGTAACATTTCTTTAAATTGATGCAGTAAAATAAGATATGATTACACATCTTTGTCTATGATATCCCAATCCACATCACAGCCGAGCTGAGGAACTGATCATTGCTATAATGTGTCGGTGTACCCCAAAATCCCCAATGACTTTTTTTATTCCCAAACCCACATTTTTCAAGAACTGTCCTGTATATAATAATAAAAATTATATAGATAATTTGAGGTTCTTATATGTACCTCTTTATCACAACCTAGTTTGTAGGTCGTCTCAAAGCGGTTCACAAATTATTATCCGTGGTTATAGGGCCTTTGCATCCAGCCAATATCTTTCTCAACTCTCTGGGGAGCATACAGTCGGTGCTGCCATTTCGGCGCTCACAGCTAGCATTTAACAATTCTAGCACCACCCAACCACGTACTCATTTTTAGCTGAGTAGACTGGAACAAGAGGAGTCTTGCTCAAAGATACAACACAGTGCCGTGCGGGGAGTCGAACTTGCAACCCTTCGGTCACGAGCCCGGCGTCCTACCACTAGACTACCGCGCCTCCAACTGTATAACTAATTAAGTACCTAGCTAGAGGTACAGAATCTTAAAAACCAATTGAATCTACTACATGATGTTTAACCTAAATTTTACAACAGCATGTTCCCACATGAATCGGGGAAAATATTGCCTTATTTTTATTGAAATTGGAAAGGTGTTCCTGATTTTTTCTTCATTTTGGGAAAAATAAAGTTATTTTTAGCCAACGGGAAGCAGCCTGTATTTGGCTGTTAAACTAGGCAAACAAAAAATCTTTGTACACCAAATAGAAAAGAACACTCGGTAACACTGATGTGTGTTTTCATATACATTGTATAGTTTATTTCGTGTCGGGGTGAAGGATGTTTACTGAATATAAGTTTTGTGTTTTTAGCTGATGACCTTGACCTTACCCGTCCACAGTTACAGATTGGGTTTAACTGTTTCCTTGTCGACCAGAAAACTGAGCACAGGATGGTGGTATGTGGATCCTTGAGGATTGTTTTAATAAAAACTGAATTTGTATCGGATATCGTATCGCGTATGTACAGTACTACCAAAATGCAAGATTCCACTTAAAATTGTGAAAAACAGCCCAAGGTGTAGTTCAACCATCCTGATGGCTGTAAATCCTAGTGGTTATTAGGAGACACAGTGGAGGGGAGTCTGTTATACAGTATATGTTACATACATTGTATATATAACATGTACAGTATATATTGTACATGTGGGAGTGTATACTTTTCACAATTCCAAATCCCTGTTCCTGGAGAGAGAGAAAAATTGAAAACAGTTTATAAAGCATTATTGCTTCTTTGTGCATGTGCAGTGTTCACACTAGTCTCAGTTTCAAAATAGGTGTCGCACTTTAATAGAATAGCCATCTGAATGCTTACATGCTATTATGTAGACCTGTACCAATTCTGGAAAAAATTGCCGGTTCAAGTTGATGAAAATATATATAGAAGGCTACTTTTGCGATAGTCCGAAATTATTCTGACGTTTTATCAACTTTTATATCGGTCTGTCATCGATTAACGTCAGAACTCCGGCCCTCTTGGATCGAAAGATCTATTCTTTATGCACACGATGAACATACATAACATGCCTCAAACAACCAATACAATCACTAAAAACATATTTTTTCAAACTTGGAAAATACTGTTCGTAATGATCTTTGAAACATGTTATTGATACCAGCTTGTGCATAAAGGATAGATGATCCATGTGCGACATGTGTGTGAAAGTGACGATTTGTTTCTAAAATATCGGTTTGAAAAGTGACCCTGGCGCGGGGTCGATTTTTTCCAGAGGCTTAAGTTCAAATTCTAGTCTGTTCCTCATGTCTTGTGACATTGCATTTCGTTGATCACTTTCACTATGTGATGGATATTCAGCTAAAACGCCATACGTCCTTTTACTTCTCTTGCAAACTTGTTCCAGGAAACTTAGTATCCCGATTATTTGATTGAGATTGGATTTTAATTATTGTCCCTGTTAATTTAATACAATAACCAGTAAAAAAGAAAGGGCTCAAATTAAACAGCATATTCCTTTATCAGTGTTCTTTGTCTATGTATAAATTGTATGCATGTTTTAACTTTTTGTAGATGGTGGATTTTTTCTCCAAATGCAAAATTATGTGGGATTCATTTGGGTTTTGCTACAACAACTGGTTAACTTACCTGGAAAAGTAAAAATGAACAAAATCTTGTGAATTTGGTAGATGGAATATCCTTGAATTGCCAAAAGTGAGTCCACAAAACAAAAGGAATTGAAGTTTTAATTACTATCCAATCCAAATGTTGTAGTGTGGTTTAAGGAATCACAGAAGCTGAAGTTTTGGTATATGTATGTATGTATTATCCAAGTAGCATTTTATAATTATAATTATTGGTTTTAGGAATCCAGACGACTGAAGTTTTGGTATGTGGATGGAACAGAGTACCTTGACCAGGTTACAACAGCGTATGAATTTTTCAAGGAATTGGTAAAGCCTGAAAATTTTCCCAGAGGTAAATTAACTGTTAGTGATTTGGTTAAGTTTCGCCACTTTTTAAACGTAATAATTCAGAAATGTGTTATTTTGGATTATTCACAAAATATTTTTTTTATCAATTATTTTCATAACTGATAGTCTCTAAAAATATTGATTGTATTAAAATTTGATTTTGTTTTTAGGCATCTTGAATTTGAGACTATTTTCTTTTATGAATTGCATAATTTGAATTTTATTTGTTTAAGTACAAGCAGGTAAATCAAAGTATAAATCTGTAAAGTTGCTGAAGTAAAAAAAGTGTTAAATTTGATTTGAGACCTGCATACAATTTTACAGTGGTCTAATTAATTAATGCAACTCTGATTTCAGATTATGTTGGTTTTATTAAGAAGTGTATGAAACAGATGCAGAAGCCAGAATACAAATTAGCAAAGATGGTAGACCTTGAAATCAAGCTTTTGGATGAGGAAGATGCACCATTAAGTCCTGGTGAGTTTTCTATGCTAATGATACCTGGCATGTTGATCGAAATCTGTCAACGATATATATTTGCAATATTTCAATTGTAAAATGACAACTTTAAGCTTATAATGTATGATTATAGCCAGTGTAGACTAAAGAATCAGCAGGCTTTCCCTCTGATGTAGTATCAACATTGACTGTTTAGTCTAATATGAAGGACCAGCAGGCTTTCCCAGTAGCATCAGCGTTGACTGTTGTAGTTTAATATGAAGAACCAGCAGACTTTCCCAGTAGCATCAGCGTTGACTGTTGTAGTCTTATATAGGAAACTTGCAGGCTTTCCTAGTAGCATCAGCGTTGACCGTTTAGTCTAATATAGGAAACTTGCAGGCTTTCCAAGTAGTGCTTACATTGTTTTAGTCTATGATAGGAAAACTGCAGGGTTTTGTGGTACTGTAGCTAGCGTCAATATTGACTGTTTTAAAAAAGGAACCTGCAAGTTCTCCCAGTAGTGTCAACGCTGAAAAGTATTACTTGAATGATAACTGCTAAGCCCTAAATTTCATAATGGATTTACTGTCAATTTAATTTGGTAGGAAAATAGTAAGGAAGTCTCCATATTGGTATCAAATATATTAAACCATGTTTTTCATTGATGTTTGTTGTAACTGTTATTTCTTTGTTGACTTAAACAAACTGGTGTTCATTAGCATATTTTGCAAAAGGTCGAAACTTTGTGTGTAATTTAGGAAAACAGATTCTTCATTGATACTTAAAATAATTGATTGCACAGTTTTGAAATATTTGCATTGAGTCCTCATGAAATCAAGTCTTTAAGTTCCTCATTTGCAATAACATGTATTTAGCAAGTTTTGTCAATAGAGGAAATTAATGATCACAAAGTTGCTGTCCATCCCATTTGATTTGGTTTCTCAATTCTTACATGACTTTATTCTGAATAAATAGTCACTGAGATTATTACAGGAAAAATCAAAGACAACTATTTGATTTAAATTGAATTGAAAGCATTCCTCTAAGAATTATCACAAAGGCTCATTGGTACCCAGTGATTGTCTTGTCAAAAATGGAGGATTATTTTTCCTAATGGGATTTTGATTGGATTTGATTGTGTTTTCTTGAGAAATTTCAACCTGGGTGATAAAAAAATCGACGAATTTTTAAAATATGTTTGGATATTTGTTTACAATATTAAAAGTTGAGAATACTAATTTAGTGGGATAGACTTGGAGTGATATTCAGTACAAACAGAGTTTATATAGTAAATGTAGTATAGTCTAACCTGCCTAATTAAACTGTCACCGGTAAGCATTGGTCAACCTTTAGTGACCGGGCCATCAAATCATCTCACTGTGTACTGTGTATGCATGATGATTAATGATGTTATAAACGTCAGCAAAAGTCTGCCACTGAAGAAACCCAGGAAGACAATCATGACAGATTCGTTGCCTATGACACTTGTTATGTAACATTTATGACACAAGTCTTTGATTTTTGAAGTTACAAGTATATCTTATTAGTAGGGCTGCAACGACACCTTAACATGACGAGACGATACGTGATCACAATACTGTGGTCACTATACATATAGTAACAGTAGAAGCAAAGCGAAAAGATATGGTTTTGCAAATTTTTAATGGAAATATTACAACAGGAAATAGACTTGGTCCAAAATTGGCATGACTTTAAAGTTTCACACAATTCAAGTCTTTCGACGTGCTTGTGGAGCTGAAGCTGTCAATCTCACTCCATATTGGGACGTCTATGAATAGGCTAAATTCAGAAACGACAAAATCTAGAAAATATTGTAGGTGTATCGTGACCTCCCAAAAAATATTGTGCATGGTTCCGTATTCAAAATATTGTCCTACTAAATTACTTAAATTCATAGGCAAGATGCTGATTTCTTAAATCTTAATGAAAGCATCTACTTAGATATATGTGAATGTCATCTATAGTTGATTGTGATTGTGTGCTTGTCATCAGAAGGAATTGTTTCCACCACTTTGTCGGAGAGAGGTAGGTCCTGGCATACGATGTTTATTGTGTGATATCCTTATTTGGTCATGAATCAGTTACCGTCGCTTGCTCACACTACTGAAGTCATGCCAGCACTTGTTTAATACCAGTTTGAGTTTTTCTCCTTTTAATTGTTTGGTTATTCTTGTTATATATGATTATGAGCTTCAGCACTTTCAATTCTTCTTCATATGGATTCATTGAAATGAGCTGTATATGATATTGACATGTAGATTCTGAGACTGTCCATCAACTATAATGTATGTTGTAATACAATGTTGTTTATTTAATAATGAAAATTCATAATGTCTGGTGAAACTGTTGTTGTTTTGTCTGGTATTTTGTTTTGTGAAACTTTAATCTGTTAAATTTATGTAAGTTAAATGTTAATTTCATTTATGTGTAGTATATATGATAGTTACCGGTATATATATATATATATATTGTCAACTTTCCATGGATGATTGATTTGAAACATTCAGGGTTATTCCATGTTCACACACATACCCCCCAATATATATATATGCATGAATGGCTCGCTGCTAGCTTTGAATTGCCCTCAAGTTCATAGAATATAAACTAACTCAGGTTTGCATACCTGCTAATATGTTGTGATTGGTAATAGATCTTGGGCCATAACAGAAATGTTGTTTGCCCTCCCATCTCCCCAGCATTGTTCTAAAACAATTGTCCCTTAAGCCTTAAATGAATTTGTTGATTTATAAATAAAAATAAAAATAAATCATATTCCTTCAGTAAATGTGGTTTTTAACTTATCTACATGAACAATGTAGTTTCTTATTTGGCATTCAGTTAAACTATCATACTACTATTTTTCTTTTAATATTACATGAAAGATGTTTACCCTTATTATGTATAGACTATCTCTATTTATAATTATCATTTTCAAAAATCAAATTCCTAATTTATACATACAAATGTACCTTATGATAAAAAATAGGGGGAAAAGAGAAATGGAAGTTTGATAGCACTTTCGTATGTACATTTAGTTATTGTGTTTTGTGAGTTCATCAGATGTCGACTGCATTTATATTAAATCCCAATATTTTTATTATGACTTTTGATGTTTACAACCCATTACATGAACCCAGTTTCCCATTAAATACCAGCATACATGTTATAACAAATTCAATTGGATAATCCATTGAGTTTGGTATTTTTATGAGCTTAAGTGCGAGTATATGTGAACATATTTTTCAGTCATCCTATACTTATGATATATGATTATACATTTAAATATATAAGAACAGCTTTCAGAAATATTGTAAGAACATATAGAAATATCAGGGAAGCTTATACATGTCTCTTCTGATTCAGAGGATTAAGTTTAGCTGCCGGTATGTGTTCACTCAAATGCAGAATTTCTCTTTGACCATTTTGAGTTTGAAAATGCATGTATTTGTTAGTATGCATTTTGAGCATTTTTGAGTAAACATTAATTTGTTCAGTTTTCCACTGTATTCGTATTTCTGATGAATACCAAACTCTTCCATCCCTAATTCATAAATGTTTTTGTATACCGGGTAGTTAAATTATAAAGATATAAAATATGGATGTTGAAAACCACTTTGACAAATGCATGTTTACAACCTAAACATAATTTTTGATACCTGGGTAACCATATAGTAAATCTCTTTGTGAGATGTACTGGGTCATCCTTAAATTGTTTGCAGTTTCACAACCAATTTACTAAAAACGACACCTACCCTAACATTTTGGGGGATTTTTTATGATAAGAAAAATTGTGGGGGGAAAATATAGCTGAAATTAATTCATTTTTATAAAGAAATATAATATTTCTAAAAAATAATAAGAAGAAAAAAGTACTAACCTAATGGTATTTATTGACCCACTGGAAATGCACTCGTTGGCCCTGTTAACGCTATATATTCATTGAATCCTTCACAAATTGTAATATTTCTTGATTATTCGCTCTGGGGGATAAGAATTTGTCCTTTTTGAGAATTAAAAAAAAAATCTTTTGAGTAAGTAAATGTTGTTGAAGTTCCTTCTCAAAACTGGAGAGATTTACTAAAGTACGTTATTGTACATGTTCAGGCCTCGGGATCATGAAACATTCAATAGTAGTTCAGGTATCATTTATTGATAAGTGAATTTTAAGATCAACTTAGAAATCTGATTTATGAATTATATTTTGATGCGGCTCAGCCAGTAGACACTCAAATCTCAGTATCCTGAGGCATAGTGTTCAAAACAGTCAGACTATAAGGCTAACAATTTAATGATTACTATCTAACTCATTTATACAACAGGGGCCTTTGATACTCCGCTTTGATTATTTTGTAATGAATTTGTATACATTAGATCACAAGCTAACATTTAATTAAGATTTTAAACCTGTTACATTTTGATTATATGCAAATCAGGGAGGAATGCGGAGGATATTTTTGGTAAGTACAGTGTTTGTCCTCAGACAGGCACTATGATGAAACGTCTGTACCATCCTCTATACAACAGTAGCCTTGGCCAAAGAATGTTGACCTTGATGCAAGGTCAAAAAGATCTTTGCCTTTTCCCGGAGGTAAAAAGGATCTTGCATGGCCCTGTCCCCTAAAGTAACAAGGATGTCGGGTTGTCCCTAGGTTGCATGGATCTTTACCTTGCACCAAGGTCAAAAGAAACTTAGCCTTGTCCTTGATCTGAGCTCAAAAGTATATGACAGCCTTACTCCGATCACAAGGATCTACTGTGTGTTAAGTTAGAGGGTACAGATATAAGACACTTCTCTTGTATATATATTAATGGTTGTTTTTCTTTTGAAGTGATATCTCAAACAACGTTTATCTACCTTTTTCACAAAGTGAGTCATTTCCTATTACTGGTATTTTTGATTGATTTTAAGTTTTGACAAAGAAACTGGAAACGTTGCAATAATTGCTAAAATAAAGAAATATAAATGTTTTAATTGAAGACTTTGAAGGTGAATATATACTGTTTGAGACATGATTTCCTCACCACTTTGAATGTTATGAGTGATTTTTATTTCCACTGCCCTTTGAATGTTGTTATATTGTGGTTTCGTTTTGGAGATTCAGTGAGATATTTTGACACAGTATCTATAGCCTACATGTATATCTTGATGCTTCTTTAATTTGATATAACTGATGCAGTTTTGTAGATTTAAAAAAAGTTTGTTGAAAGCAGTTAAATTATATTATGAACAGCAATCTGGACTTGTTTAGTTAATAAATGTCACATTTGAAAAAATTAGATTAACTGCATTTATATCACTTAATTTGCCAAGTAGTTGAAAATCATTACCAACTAATTAAAATTATTTCAAGGGAGATAACTCATGTACAACTTGCTGAGACATGGTTAACTTTTACAATGTGGCTACAGACATTTGTGTTTCTGTATCTCCATCAACTGTACTCTCATCGTATCGGGGTTTCCCATCATTCCATGACAGTGAGACATCCTTTCAATAGCTATCACATGAAAGTATTTGATAAAAGTTAAAAACTAATTTTGATCTGGGTAGACCATAAAATTTGTTTGGCTACATCAGGTGCACATTTGGATGACTTAATTGCACAAGTGCAACCTTGACCTCATAGAGGAGTCTTGGAAGTAAATAGATTATGTAGCCCTCTTCACTGGTGAAAACTATTGGAGAACTTTACATGATAGCGTTTGCTTTTTTGTGACAAAGACGAAATGTGAAAAGAAATCTTCTTATGAGTAGGACTATATAACTATAGTAACTATATTTTGTATATAAGGTGTACCACATGTTATTTCCCCCAAATTTTACCATGATGAAGAAATTTGCATTTATATCATACCACAAGAAATTTGTGTAAATCCTTTGATTATAATATTTTAGAAATCAAAACAAAAACAACAGATGTAAGTCTTTATTGTCCGCTTGCACTAGGTTACAACTGTGTTTCATATTTCATCAAAATGTGCGTTTAATACAAGAGGTTTTCTCACTGCCATGAGTAGTCCTTATTGTGAAACATGTGGTTTGTGTATACATTGTATCTCTGCATATGATTCGGGGAGTTCATTTGTTGAATTCACATCCGAGAATTAAGTACTGTATGTGAAACTAGGGCCAATAGTTAAAATATAAGGATGTTATGCATATGAAAATATTTATGTCTAAGACTTGACAACAGTGGTGACTGGTACTGTGATTATATAACTCTGTATATGTTATTGAGTTTAAAAAGACAAAAATGTGCACTTTTATGCATTATGCCGTTAATGTGCATTTGTATGAAGCAGAGAATGTGTGCAATCGTGATTTCAATCATAATTGTTATGCTGGAGCATACCAGAACACCTTGCATGGGCATTTATTTAAGATTGATTGGATGTAGTTTGTTTTCAGTTTTAGTGGCATTTAAAATCAAGTCTCGCTCGTCTAGATTTGTAACCGAACATCTAGAAACCAAATTGAAAACAGCCAAAAAGGGGGGTGGGGGGAGGAAAGGAATACAAAAATCCTGAACATTTCCCAAAATTTTGTAGTGATCATTACTGTTATGCATTAGGCTTGACTATTGGAGGTTTGGTGACACTGTTATGTTGTGTTATACATACAGTAGCTGCATTTCTGATCAGCCATGGCCATATATTGTGTGACGGTCCGGAAACGTACTGTAATGTGTACCATTCCCTGCATGATGCAAATTTCCGTACAAGCTGCATTAATTACAAAATTTACTGTAAGATGATTTGTCAGAAGTACATAGGATTGTTATTATGGAAAAATAAGTTCTGGCATATCGGTGACGAATCCAATCTTCCGGAAATAATGGCCATTGATCATTAGACTTCAGGCATACCATCATCTTGGTACTCGTGATCATTGTTCAGAGGTTCAGATCGAGGTCAACAGGTGCATACAGTATGTCACCAAAATCAATCAGATGTAGTCGTGTTTGTTAAAGCATCAAGAGGATCAGATTTTAAAAGTCTTTTAGGCTTGTGATCCCCAATGGACTTTGCCAAGAAAATAATTTGAGGCACGTCTTGATTTATGGTTATAACGAAGTTGCAAAGGCGATGAAATTGTAGGAAATGAATGAGAAATCGTGAGACTGTCTACAAGCATTTATATTGTCATTGCGTAAATTGCTGGCAAATTAAAGTTCAAGCCTGTACATGTTGTAATTTGCAACAGGTGCTGGCAAATTAATCCCTTGATTTCCTTGTTAATAGTGTTTGTGTACTCCAGAACTGTATAGGACTGAGGTACATTAATTGCGTAATTTCCTAAAGGTACTCATTGTATGGGGTGTATAAAAGGAGATCCATTTCTGCTGTTGTTTCTACAGGATTCGTTAAATCTAAAAATGTTGCTCTCGACATTTTTGTGTATAATTTTCTGATACTATATTCAGATACCTAAGCGTACGAGAAGCCTTATTTCAGGATGTAAAACATAATGAAACTGTTGTCATATTTGTCTATGTGTTTGTGGGTGTACAGTACCAGCTGTGTTCTACATATATAGATTAAAGGTTGTTGTTTGTTTGTGTTTGGTTTGTTTATTTGTTTGTAGCACTGCATGGATGTGTTTATTTTTCACAAGTTATTTGAAAGATTATATGGACACAGAAACCTATGAATGATTTTGGTTTTTGTTTACAAAGGTCGAAAAGAAATTAAAGATCCTATAGGAAAATGAATAACAATTCTAAGGGTTTATCAATACTCCTTTGAATAAATGATAATTTGAAATTCCCAAGTCATAGTTATGGGTCAAAGAAGATTGAGTGAAGTGATGAATATACCTTGTCAATTTCCATAAAATATAATTCATATTTCATTATATTTATTTTCGTTAAAAGTTAACATGATATATTCAGTATTTATCACGGTAGTGTTTGATTCCACTCTTTGGAAACAGTTTACCAACCAGAGCAACAAAAAATTATGTTGAAGTTAACATTGCGGATAAGAAATCATAAAAAGACAACAAATTGAAAAAAAGTCCAGGAATTATACATTGTTAATTGGTACTTAAATATTTTAGTAATTTTTGTTTTCATGCATTATGATTTTTTTTATCTTCAGGACTTAACCGAGAAGACAAAAGACCCACAGAGGATATTGTACGTGAAAAGATGCTTCATATCCTAGAGTCGGCCTATCCTAATGTCCTGGAGGTGGAAGATCTCATCAGGTCAGTTATCACTGAAGTGATGTTAATGCTTGGTGACTGGAAGGAATTTTTCACTTTCTTCATAACATTTTTAGCTCGCCTGGCCAAAGCTTTATGCTTCAGTGTTTTGTCTGTCCGGTGTCAACTTATTCAGATTTTTTCAAAAAACAAGAGGCATAGGGCGATGATATATGGCCAGTAGCATTATAGGATGAAGGGCTATCAATGCAAGTTTGTGCAATTGAATGACCCTGAAACACTTTCAAGATCACAGGGGTCAAATGTGTTGGAATCTTACAACGACTTTCCGAAAACCAAAAGGCCCAGGTTGATGATATTTCTTTACTTTTTCTTCGGGTTGGTGAATATATGAATTGTAAAGAAAATGTTATACCACAATCAGGGCAGTGTTTATGTGTACTACAAAAAGGTGTACTAAATTGCAACTTAAAATTGACATGGATTCGGCCACACTATAAGCATACATGCACATATTTGCTGTTCATGTACAAAATCAGAATCAAATTGACAAATCAATTTGGCTAAGCTTTGTTTAATGACTGGTCATTGATGTGTGAGAGTCAATGAGACCCTCATCTCGATTCAGAACTGGCCCTCTGCTGTCTTTCAACAGATTAAGTAATTATACTCCAGAGGTCTTAAACATTTGTATACAGCAGATCAGGTTTGAATTTTCTTCAGGTACACTTAAGCTTCCTGTCCTTAAAAATGTCTCCCTTGTTTTATTTATAAGAATTTCATAAATATAGTACCAATGACAAGGCAGCTATGAATATTAAAATTTGAAATTAATTGATAGGTTTCCAATTAGGTTTAACAGTTATTATTGTACAGAAGATAAATGTCATGTTGAAGGGTTATTGACAGCATTAAACAATGAGAACTTTGATACTTTTGACCAGAATGACACAGGCTGATGAAGCTATAGTGAGGCTGCAGCTGTCAGAACTGAAGCAGCGAGACTTGGTACGGGAGGTGGAGAACGGAAAAATAGTACGACATGTACTGGAGGATGACAAGACTGGTGAGTCACCAAGGACAATTGTAGACGGGTTACTAGGAAATGTTGGGTTAATTAGTGAAGTATACATGGTAATCACACATGCCTTTCAAATCATTTCGTTATGAAATAACAAACTTACGTCATACTTACATAACTGAACCATTCTGAAAATACAAGAACAAATGCCTTATCATACCAATAGGCCAGTCATACATTCATACACAATAATAATGACAATACTATTACCTTGCACATATATATATACCTTATTTTCACTATTGGTAAAGACCCAGGTGACACTTTATGACAAATAATGCTGTAAAGTGGTCTGGTGTTAAAACATAATTATATTGTGTGACTACAGTTTCCTCCCAGGGATAGTCACTTAGAATTTGATTAAACCTAATGCTAGGAATTATCTTGCCATGGTCGTGAAAGAGTTGTGTTATTTTTTAATGTGACTTGAAAAGCAAAATGGCCTACATGGCCGTCATTCCTTTAATCCTGAACAAATTGTGCGCTAATCTACGTGATCTTATGGGGACATTTTCTACCTTTCTTGATATGCCTCTTGGTATGAAATATTTAGTCTCACTTGAGCAATGCACATTATGTAGAACCAATGCAGACTCAATACTTTCTGTAAGATTCTCATTTCATACTTCTTACATCAGGGAAGTCACATTACACCTAGAGTGTATGCGTATGATGACATATTCTAACACAGAAGTCTAGTATTGCGATACCTTTCCTGATAGGTGCTCAATTTAAAAGGAAATAATTGTCAGAATGTTATCGCTGAATCATATATCATATGGATCACACAGATTTATTTAAGAAATTTTCGTAAAAGCGATCATTGATTATGAAATTTCAACCGATTTCCACCACTAGTAATAGCCTGTTGAAGGTTAATGAGTGTTTTTGTAATCAGCTGTATGATTTACAATCTTGTAGAGGTCCAGATGGTGAAACAGATGCCAACCATTGCAGCCAACCAACAACCAACCATAGCCATCATCACGGCCAACTACGGCGAGAAACTAGCTGTCGACGCCATGATGGAGAGCAAAACAACCTTTGTCAAATTTAAGTCCGAAGGTAAAGTAGTTTGACTGTAAATATGAGTGATGTGTCGTTGTAGACTGTAAAATATTGTCAGTTTCAGTGGCAGATCCAGAGGGGTTATTTGGGCTTCAGGAAACCCCTCCAGCCTAAGAATTTTCTTTAAAAATCATGTATTTTCACCATTTTCCTCCATTTTTCCCCACATGGACCCCCC